>NC_143025.1:84657500-84755000 GCF_057628025.1 Oncorhynchus mykiss | reverse complement strand
AAGTAGAACTCATTTGGGTCCCAGGTAGAACCCTCTTTAGAAAAGGTTCTACATAGAACCCTAAAAGGTTCTACCTGTAACCAAAATGGTTCTTCAAAGGATTATACTGAACTTTAACAAAAGTTAAATGTCTTACCTGTGATGAAATGTTTTCCACACACAGAGCTAAGTGTGGATATCCGGCTCCCCACATTTCACACCCTCCCACGTCGAATATCCTGAAGCCACAGGGCTCTTCCCATAGGCTCTATTTCCCTACGTGGGAGCATTGCGAACCATAGGTTGGGATTGTTGGCCTGGTTACCTGTACTGTACATTGAACAACACAGCAGCTTTTTGGCATGTTTTGTTATCACTGAATAACAAATAATTGACAAGGAAGTTGGCTCTTCTGCAATGGGAAAAAAACAATGTTTTCCCTATTTGTGGGTGTGGCGGTAGGGGAAATCCTCATTATAACATGAGTATCAACTGGATGTACATGGTGCTGAATTTCAGGTTCTGAATTTGTTGTTGTCAACTGTAGTGGTGTTTAAAATAGTTTTCATCACGACGGCAGAGGACAGGACGAGATCGTAATTCTGAGGTTCAGCACCCACTTCTAAGGAACTCCCCACCACACAGTCACCAGTGGTGGACAGTCTATGCCACTAGCATCATTTACAAAAAATCAAGGTAACAAAATGTAAGAAGCTCAATAAGAAAACTGTCTACAGTAACTTTCACAGCAGTGTATCAGTCAAGATCTCTTGTGTGATATTCAGGGTTGGGGTCAATTCCTTTTGACTTCCAGTCAATTCAGAATGTCCACTGACATTCTAATTCAAATTCTCTTCAATGCTTTTCAATGATAAACATTTGGAATTGGAATTTCGTTTACTTTGTGAATTGACCCTAACTCTGCTGTTGATACACTACATCCAGACTCTTCAGATTTCCTTAGCTGCTAGGTGTGACCGACCGTATTTGGCCTCATTTTAACAGAGAGTCAGTGTGAGAGTTAAGTTTTATTTTTTATTTAGCTTTTGGTTATTATATATTTCACAAACTTTGGAAATGTAAAGATATGTGTTCCATGCCAATAAAGCCCCTTAAATTTAAATTGAATTAAGAGGTGAGAAAGGAGGGAAGAAAATAATTATCCCTCCTTCTGCCAAGAGATAAACAGCAACCACTTCATTTAGGACTGCTGGGGATGAGCCCCTTGTTTAGAAACAATAGTTAGGGAACAAACACATGTTACTGAGGAGAGGTGTTCTGAGTCGGGGGGCTGGGGGCCGGGGGGGGGGGGGGGATATGACGGGCAGGCCGATTTTGGTAGAATTAGAGAGAAAGACAGAGAGAGAATACCTGACGACTGTGACTGACCCAAACTTAAGGGAAGCTTTGACTATGTACAGACTCCGTAAGCATTGCTATTGAGAAAGGCCGCTGTAGGCAGACCTGGCTCTCAAGAGAAGGCAGGCTATGTGCACTGCCCACAAAAGGAGGTGGAAACTGAGCTGCACTCCCTAACCTCCTGCCAAATGTATGACCATATTAGAGACACATATTTCCCTCAGATTACACAGATCCACAAAGAATTTGCAAAGAAACCCAATTTGAAAGTGAAAGAAACAGGGAGGGAGTAAGAAACCAGAGAACTAATAGATAAATAGATAAAGAGAGAGAGAGATGGAGACAGAAAGAAGAGAGAAAGAGAAAGAGTGTGTGTGTGTCCATTAGTGTTATCTAGGCAGCAGCAAGGCATGCAAGCAGCGCGGCAGCGGCAATAGCATTCTGATGAGAGAGAGAGAGAACAGGATCTGGACTGACTCCCACCATTACAGCGGCTGCTGTGGAACATGGCTCCAGGGTACTAGAATCAAACCCATTACATCTGATACTGGATTCCTCCACTGCTCGGAATTAATGCAATGTGGACGAGCCACTTCAAAAGCCGTCCAGTGTCGCATAGCATCGCCACGCAGAAATTGGTGAGGAAAACAGAACATGGCAGGAATCAGAAGGCCTGGAGAGAAGGAGGATACTGGAGGGAGGGAGAGGATACCGGAGAGAGAGGATACTGGAGAGAGAGAGAGAGAGAGAGGGAGAAAAAGAGGATACTGGAGCGAGCCAATGTTGGCTGGAGCAACATTGGCTCGCTCCAGTATCCTCTTTCTCTCCCTCTCTCTCTTACTCTCTCCAGTATCCTCTCTCTCTCCAGCATCCTCTCTCTCTCGCTCCAGTATCCTTTCTCTCTCCAGTATCATTTCTCTCTCCAGTATCCTCTCTCTCTCCAGTATCCTCTCTCTCTCTCTCCAGCATCCTCTCTCTCTCCAGTATCCTCTCTCTCTCCAGTATCCTCTCTCTCTCCAGTATCCTCTCTCTCTCCAGCATCCTCTCTCTCTCTCCAGTATCATCTCTCTCTCCAGTATCCTCTTTCTCTCCAGCATCCTCTCTCTCTCTCCAGTATCCTCTCTCTCTCCAGTATCCTCTCTCTCTCCAGTATCCTCTCTCTCTCCAGCACCCTCTCTCTCTCTCCAGTATCCTCTCTCTCTCCAGTATCCTCTCTCTCTCCAGTATCCTCTCTCTCTAGTATAGAATGTATAGAGAGAGAGTATAGAAACTACTAGAAACTACTAAAAAAGGGTGAGTCTTGCTATTATATGTACATGCTGGTTTCGCAGAAACAGATTTAGCCTATAGTCAATAGCTTTTTAGTCTAGGACTAATCTTAGTCTGTGTCCGGAGAAATCGGCCCTATATGTCCAGGACTCACCTTAATAAGAAACTAGCCTCTGTACTTTCGTCTACAGTCTACTAATCTTGGTTAACCCAGAACTAAAATCTCACGTAATTTGGTCAGACTCTAGTCTACTCTGTCCACGAGAGATTAACAGTCTACTAGCCTATACTATACCCAGACGTCCTCGTCATAGATTAACAGTCTACTAGCCTATACTATACCCAGACATCCTCATCATAGGCCTAGTTAGACTATTTGCATAATTAACAGACTGGTACTTGAAAAGCAGAATGTCAGCACAAATAATCTTGGACAGTACCCCGTGCCATTTTGTTTCTAGCCGTGTAATTGGCTGGCTAATGCAGAGAAGCTAAACATACAAATGTTCTGCCCTTAAAGCGGCAGGTAGCCTAGTGGTTAGAGGCAGGTAGCCTAGTGGTTAGAGGCAGTTAGCCTAGTGGTTAGAGGCAGGTAGCCTAGTGTTTAGAGGCAGGTAGCCTAGTGGTTAGAGGCAGGTAGCCTAGTGTTTAGAGGCAGGTAGCCTAGTGGTTAGAGGCAGGTAGCCTAGTGGTTAGAGGCAGGTAGCCTAGTGGTTAGAGGCAGGCAGCCTAGTGGTTAGAGGCAGGTAGCCTAGTGTTTAGAGGCAGGTAGCCTAGTGTTTAGAGGCAGGTAGCCTAGTGTTTAGAGGCAGGTAGCCTAGTGTTTAGAGGCAGGTAGCCTAGTGGTTAGACGCAGGTAGCCTAGTGGTTAGAGGCAGGTAGCCTAGTGTTTAGAGGTAGGTAGCCTAGTGGTTAGAGGCAGGTAGCCTAGTGGTTAGAGGCAGGTAGCCTAGTGTTTAGAGGCAGGTAGCCTAGTGGTTAGAGGCAGGTAGCCTAGTGGTTAGAGGCAGGTAGCCTAGTGGTTAGAGGCAGGTAGCCTAGTGGTTAGAGGCAGGTAGCCTAGTGTTTAGAGGCAGGTAGCCTAGTGGTTAGAGGCAGGTAGCCTAGTGTTTAGAGGCAGGTAGCCTAGTGTTTAGAGGCAGGTAGCCTAGTGTTTAGAGGCAGGTAGCCTAGTGGTTAGAGGCAGGTAGCCTAGTGGTTAGAGGCAGGTAGCCTAGTGGTTAGAGGCAGGTAGCCTAGTGTTTAGAGGCAGGTAGCCTAGTGGTTAGAGGCAGGTAGCCTAGTGGTTAGAGGCAGGTAGCCTAGTGGTTAGAGAGCATTGGACTAGTAACTGAAAGGTTGCTAGATTGACTCCCTGAGCTGGCAAGGTAAAAATATGTTGTTCTGCCCCTGAACAAGGCAGTTAACCCACTGTTCACCGGTAGGCTGTCATTGTAAATAATAATTTGTTCTTAACTGACTTGCCTAGTTAAATAAATGAAAAGCAAGACATCTCTCTATGGTGGTAATGGGCTCAGTGTTCTCCAACATCATCCCTTTAAAGAGGTCATCTGCAATTGGTACCTCCATTTTTGGACAGTGAATTATATTAATTCATTATAAATAGCCATTGATTCTTGAAGAAATTACCTCAGAAATGCCTCATTAGCTTAGTTCGACTGTCGTAACCCTTCAGAACCCAACATATAATCTTGCTTTACTCCAATGTTTTTAAACAATTTAATTGCAAACACATACTGTATTGCATCTAAACATTGTTAAAACTATTGTTAAAACATCATGGATGGTCAGTCCTTGCATCCAAAGCTTTGTCTTTGAATCTGAGAGTAGTTACATTTCTTCAGGCTCTCGCTCAGCTTTTTACCAAAACAGAGGTGGTGTACCATCTTTGTTATTGTTTTAACTGCAGATTGGTCCTTTAACATCACTACTCCTGATGATTATTACTAGGCAGAGTGACTCTGGGAGTTTTGGTGGAAGGAACAAAAAACTCCCCTTTAAATTATGGATCATAAAAATTCTCCTCAAATATGCAACACTCCGTTTGATGCATCATTGCAGTGTCATGGTTTTCATGGAATGGAATGGTGGTAGAGGTGGATTGGGAATAAATACAATCTCCCTGGAAACCTCCCAATGTAAAATCACAGGTAGTCACCCTCAAAATGAACATTTTATTTATATACATATCAAAATGAATACGTTTCACCTTTGAATGTCGGCCTATTTTCTGTTGGACGTGAAGTGCAGAGGCTCGACTGATATCATCTAGACAAGACTTCCTCTCTTTCCTCAGTCAGAGCCATACTGCTTGCACATGTCTACACATCTCACCCTCTGTCCCGATCTACAGTGACATGCCTGATGTAATGTGTGTGTAAGCTGGCCTACTCACTGAGAACAGAATGTATCTGGGCACAGCAGATCTGTTCCAGGTCCTTCCCACGTCTCCTTGTTGACGGCTACGTTCACGCGGCCATTGTTACAACCACGTCTGTACTGATAACATGAAAAATGGCCTGAGTGATTGTGAATGTCTCTTGTCATCCATTCAGACAACCAGTCAGCCAGACAACCAGTCAAACAGACAACCAGTCAGCCAGACAACCAGTCAAACAGACAACCAGTCAGTTACAAAAACAACTTTTTCCACTTTCCAAACTATACTCTGTTTTGTCAGACACATACTGTAACAGAACACAACACAACACAACCCACTCTGGCCCACATAATGTAATCACACATTCACACACACACAACTATTAGCCCCAAACACAGAAGTTGGAATGACATTCAAGCTCCAGTGGGTTGGGCGTCAGAGTAATGACGGTGGTGAGCTCTCAGGTAATGAGGTTAACGCATCACTGTTGGACCTAGCTGACAGCTAGCCCAGTCGTGAGAGAGGGGAGGAGGAGAAAGAGGTGGAGGGAGAGAGACAGAGAGGAAGAAGAAAGGAGAGAGGGAGTACAAAGTCAACTAGAGAGGTAAAGAAAAAATTATGAAAGAGAGACAGGGAGAGAAAGAAAACTGAGACAAAAGAAAGAAAGATAAAGAGAGAGGAAGACAGAGAAGCGAGAGGAGGATAGAGAGAGGAGGCAAGAGAGAGGAGGAGAGAGAGAGGGAGGGAGAGAAAGAGACAGAAGGACAGGAAGAAAAGAACAAAGATAAAATAGAGAGGTAAAGAAAGAACAGAAAGAGAGGAGGATAGAGATCAAGAAAGAGAGAGATAGCGGGAGAAGAAGGTAAGGAAAGAGAGAGATGCTGGAGCTGACAGGGCCAGGGATCAGTGTCGCTACCTGATTGGATCAGACATCCTCCTGCAGAGAGCTATCTCCTGGACACACACTCCCTTTCCTCCGCTCTCTCCTTCCCTATCCCCAACCCCCCTGTCAGGGAGCTGCGGGGAAGCAGAGAGTTGTCCATGGCAGCCAGAGTTTACAGTACATGACTTATTGCTCATCCAGACCATGCCCCTGCTGGATCTACAGCTATATGTACACTCTTAGAAAAAATTGTGTTATTAACAAGAACCTGAAAGGGGTATTCGGCTGTCCCATAGGAGAACCCTTTGAAGAACCCTTTTTAGGTTCCATGTAGAGCCATTTTCACAGAACCTAAAAGGGTTCTACCTGGAAACAAAAGGGTTTTCTTGGAACCAAAAAGGGTGCTCCTACGGGGACAGCCAAGGAATCCTTTTGGAACCCTGTTAATGGGATACGTTTTCATAAATTATTAGAATATTACACTCTGAAACCATATGATTGTATGAAATTGATTAGAATCATTAGTGTATTTTAATGCTGTGTGTGGTTTTAGTCAGTAGAATTATATATCCGGGAGTGTAGTTCTTAGTCAGAGTTAATGTTTTGGCGACAATATGTCTAGTCTTGATAGCAGACTGTCTGAGCAAGATTCGATGCCGACCTTGGCTGGGGGCACTGAGGACTTTCCAGGATCTCTCCCTATCTTGAGGGAGGGTGGGAAGAAGTCCCCTAATCTCTGTCGGTTGGGTAACAGGAGCGTAGGATACTTCATGTTTTGTGTGGAAGTATGTGTGTCGCTATAAAATGAAGGTCTTTGTACTGTGCATGCCAGATCGTTCCCGTGAATAAACATTTGACTATTGTGGACTGGGCCTCTGTCTGTTTTCATTCCAACCAGTATCTTACAAATCCTGGTCACAGACTGAGTTATTTAAATGATTTGGTTTATGAACATTGAGAACCTAATTCTCGTGACAATTTGGTCCTTCGAGACGGATCTCAATACCTTACCTGCCTCTGTCGTCCCAAGGAACTGTTGAAAACCATGCACGGGCGGATCCAGGATCCGTAAGACAAAGACCTGACCAGTGGTGAACTGGTACACGACATAGGTGGTGACGAGTTCCAACCTACATTGCTTTTCCCAGTCTTCAAGACAAGGTCAGTAATCTTTATTCAGGAATTTGGGGGATAGGAGACTTTTACTTTATATATTAGCAAGGAATCGATTGAGAGAGGAGCAGGTCCGCAATGACCTGAGGTACATGTGCACTACCATAAATAAAAATAGCTTCATAATTGAGGTCTGTGAGGAATTCCCGAAAGGTTATTTGAGGAATGGCCGAGAGGTTATTAGCAAGGGATATAAATAGGTGCTGTGAGATAGGACGGGGAGTTTGTGTACATAGGATAACTTAAATTGTTAATTAACATGTGGTAAATTAGCCATAGATCCAATTAAAAAAACATACCTAAATAAAATCCTAAAGTGTGAGGATATTGCTAAGGTTTGTGAGACATGACGGTAATTATATGCATACAAATAACTTAAATTAACAAAAGTGAATTAGCCATAGATCCGATTCAAAAGACAATACTGAAATAAAGTCAAAAAATGGAGAAAGGAAGGGAAACCCAATATAGCGGAGTGAGATACAATATATTGAGTCAAAAGAACAAGCAACAACCGAAAAATAGGCTGCAGGCTAAGGATTTATGTCCCCCGGAAAATAGCTTATAGTTTGTAAACGGTGAGACCTAATGTCCGATCGACACCACTATAGTTAAAGTTTAAAGAAAGGAAAAGCACACATAGGTTAAGAGATAGCAACATACACACCAATAGTGAGACACACATATGAGTAATTTAATCAGAATTAAAGAGTCACACACATAGATTGTGATAACAACTATAGTGATTGGATAACGGTAAAAAGAGCACATACATAGATCATAGAAATACATACACATAGTTTGTGAGAAATATCATAGTAACTACAAGGTTTTATTAAACATGGGTAGTAAATCCTCAAAGGAGGCCCCGGAATTAACGGGAGATGAGAAATATATGCAGGGAAAAGATAAGAGGAACACATATTTTGGCCCGAAATGGAGGAACAAGTATGGATTTGACGGACGTTTAAATATAGAAAAACTGGAATCAATGATTAAACAAATACATAGGGTTTGTGGAGACAAGGCAGATAAACAACGGGCAGAGGGGCTAGACACAGGGAGGGTATGGTTAGCCTAGGCGAGGAAGAATGTTGAGGGAGAAAAGAAAAATAAGTAAGATGTAAGTTGCCGGCAACAGAGAGCAATCACTCCCACGGCTCCTCTGGAGGTCCCTCATAAACCTAAATTATATCCCACCGGGATAGCCCAGGTGTGGAGAGAGAATCCTGATGATGGAACAGTGGTGGTGCGGAGACGGCAGCCAGTGCTTCCCATCCCACCACCACCACCCCCATATGGGGAACCTCCTGGAGCAGAGGGAGGGGTAGAGTCGGATGAGGATAGGATAGGGCTAGCTACCATAGGGAAAGTCATGAAAGATTTAACCGAACGAGGACGTAGGCTGAACAAGTGACAGGATGTAGGGGAAAGAGGTAGAGGCAGGACTTTACCACCCAGAAGGCTGAAGTCGCATAACCAGAGCCCAGGGAGGAGAGGAGTAGCAGAGTGGCTGGAAGACGAAGATGAAAGGGAGGCTAGTCAGTATCCTCTAATTGCCTTGCCCAACTCACAGGCTGGGGATGCAGGACAGGATTTAGAAAATGTATTGAGAAAAGTGGATAGAAACAGTCAAAAGAAAGGAGGAGGCCTTAAAACCTCTCTAGGGGCAGCATTCTGAATTTTGGATGAAAAACATGCCCAAATTAAAGCGCCTGCTACCCAGGCCCAGAAGATATGATATGTATAACTGGTAGATTTGGATAGAAAACACTCTAAAGTTTCCAAAACTGTTAAAATAATGTCTGTGAGTATAACAGAACTGATTTGGCAGGAGAAAACCAGAGTAAAATCCATTCAGGAAGTTTTTTTGGGAGGGTTTTGTAGTTTTCTATTCAATGCCATTACAGTATCCATTGACTTAGGACTCAATTTGCAGTTCCTATGCCTTCCACTAGATGTCAACAGTCTTTAGAAATGGTTTCAGGCTTGTATTCTTATAAATGAGGGAGTAAGACCAGTCTGAATGAGTTTTTTCATGCACAATCCCGAGAGAGTGCATTTCTTGTTTACCTTTTACATTGACGACATTATTGTCCGGTTGAAATATTATAGATCATTTAAGCTAAAAACAACCTTAGGATTGAATATAAACATCGTTTGACATGTTTCTATGAACTTTACGGATACAATTTGGATTTTTTTTTGTCTGCCTGTTTTGACTGCGTTTGAGCCTGTGGATTACTGAAGAAAAAAACGACGGTTTTTGGATTTAAAGAGACTTTATTGAACAAAAGGAACATTTATTGAGTAAATGAATGTCTTCTGAGTGCCACCATATGAAGATCATCAAAGGTAAGGGATTCATTTTATCTCTATTTCTGAGTTTTGTAACGCTTCTGCTTGGCTGGTTACTGTTTGTAATAATTTGTCAACTGGGCTATGTTCTCAAATAATCGTAAGGTATGCGTTCGCCATAAAGCATTTTTTAAATCTGACACCGTGGTTGGATTCACAAGAAGTTAATCTTTAAACCTATGTAAAATATGTTTTGTTTTCTGAATTTTTATCATGAGTACTTCTGTATTTGAATTTGACGCTCTGCAATCTCACTGGATGATGGCCAGATGGGACGCTAGCGTCCCACATACCCTAGAGAGGTTAAGGGGAAGGGACCCAAGAGAGAAGGGAAAAAGTGATGGACCCCGGGAACAGGAAATGTTACAACTGTAGCAAGTCAAACAGAAAACATAATGGCAGACCTAAGGATAATTTACTGATCTTACCTAAGTCATTGTTTAGATATGCGGTAATATTGATACATGGGCAGAAACCATGTATCAAAGGGGGGTAGGTTAGGATAATAAACTAACTTATTAACTAACCTATTGGATAATTGGATAATAAACTAATTTATTAACCTCTTGCGACGAGCAATCCCGTATCCGGGAGCGTAATCATAGCCTCAAATGCATTAGCATAACACAGCGGACATAAATACCCCTAGAAACTTTTCCTATTCATGAAAATCGCAAATGAAATGAAATAAATATATTCAAACACAAGCTTAGCCTTTTGTTAACAACACTGTCATCTCAGATTTTCAAAATATGCGTTACAGCCAACGCTAGACAAGCATTTGTGTAAGTTTATCATAGCATAATGCTATGCTAGCTCTGCTGGCAGCAGGCAACATTTTCACGATAATAAGAAAAACAACCAAATTAAATAATTTACCTTTGAAGAACTTCGGATGCTTTCACTCAGGAGACTCCCAGTTAGATAGCAAATGTTCCTTTTTTCCAAAAATATTATTTTTTTAGGAGAAATAGCTCCCGTTTCTTCATCATGCTTGGCTGAGAAATCGACCAGAAAATACTACAACTATAACGCCAAACTTTTTTCAAAATTTGCTCCATAATATCGACAGAAACACGGCAAACGTTGTTTAGGATCCATCCTCAAGGTGTTTTTAACATATATATTCGATAATATATCCGTCGAGGCAATTGGTTTCTCATAAGAAGCGATTGGAAAAATGGCTACCTCAGTATTTTACACAAGATTTTCTGCGGGAGACACCATGTGACCACATATATATGGTCCCTTACGGCCATTCTTCAATGGAAATGCCTAAAAAGACGTCACAATGCTGTAGACACCTTGGGGAATACGTGGAAAACGTAAGCTCATTCGTAGCTCATTCACAGCCATATAAGGAGTCATTGGCATGAGGCGGTTTCAAAAAATGCGGCATTTCCTGGTTGGATTTTTATCTGGGTTTCACCTGTAACATCAGTTCTGTGGCACTCACAGACAATATCTTTGCAGTTTTGGAAACGTCAGAGTGTTTTCTTTCCAAAGCTGTCAATTATATGCTTAGTTGAGCATCTTTTCGTGACAAAATATCTTGTTTAAAACGGGAACGTTTTTCATCCAAAATGTTTAATAGCGCCCCCTAATGCATAACTGGTCCTATTGGATAATAAACTTTATAATTGAAAAATATATAAAATGGATAGAGGCGTTTCCTACATCCTCCGCAGATGCAGAGACAGTGGCTAGGGCATTATGTCGAGAGATTATCCCACGATTTGGACTGCCTGAGACTATTTATAGCGACATTTCCAATCAGCTGATAAATAATATAGGTCAAAGACTAAACATTGATTGAATGCATTAATTCCACAATTAAGGGTAGACTAAGGAAAATGCATGTAAGTTCTGGAATGAATTGGGTAAAACGTTTGCCCATAATGTTGATGACCGATAGAATAACCCCTGGTAAGGAGGGACTGTCTCCGTTTGAGAAGGTTTTTGGTAGACCCTACAGAAGGCCCGGATTAGGACGATTGGAGCAAGCAGACATAGAAGTAGAGAATAGCATGGTTGAATATGAGGAGTTTATGAATATACTGTATATATGACGAGTTTGTTCATTAACCAAACCAGTATGTCAAGGATTTTATGCTCTACAGGAGAACTACAGAAGGAGATGACCCACAAGATTGAGCCAGGAGACAGGAGACTGGGTTTGGTAAAGAAAAAAGACTGGAAGCAGCCACATTGGGAGGGGCCATACCAAGTACTCCTGGTGACAGCCTTTGCGGTGAGAAAAGCTGAAAGAGCTACCTGGGTTCATATCACACATTGCAGGAGGGTAAGACACACTGGCACTGTCGAACAATCACAGAGTTAGGAGAAGAACCGAATACCAATAGGGTTCGGGAGTTACCTCTCTAACGAAGATTCCCTAACCCCGCTCTATCCTCCCTGTGTGCGTTCATAGAAGTGAAAGTATGGGCTGGCCTTCAGCTAATGATATGTTCTTCGGGAAAGGGTGGGGCTTTATTGGTCTGAGCTGTCTTATCACGGGAGCCATCTTCCTAATACACCATGACCAACCCAGAAAATGGTAACTTAAGCCATAGTTTAGACGATGAGGATTTTGTATTAACCAAGCACAAGAGATCACTTGATCTGGATAAACAGGAAGTGAGAGTGGAGATTGGGAAGGATGTCTCGGTGGAGTTCTATGTAGACCAAATGGGGTCTCTTACTCCTTAGCAGTCTAGGACTATCCAGATCAAGTGATCTCGATAAACAGGAAGTGAGAGTGGAGATTGGGAAGGATGTCTCGGTGGAGTTCTATGTAGACCAAATGGGGTCTCTTACTCCTTAGCAGTCTAGGACTATCCAGATCAAGTGATCTCGATAAACAGGAAGTGAGAGTGGAGATTGGGAAGGATGTCTCGGTGGAGTTCTATGTAGACCAAATGGGGTCTCTTACTCCTTAGCAGTCTAGGTCTATGCGCCATTATGGAAGATATCTGTGCAGGTCCCTGTGTAGTTCATGGAAGCAGGTCATAGCCCACAGAGAGAGAGAGGGCTATATGAATCCACTTACCTAGTATGGAAGGAGGTGGAGTATAGTGAATGTGAGTGTTTTTGACTGCAATCTGGAGTGAGAGAAGTATTGCATAAAGGTAGGAATTACCGTTAAAAACATAAAGAAGGAGGATCTAGGGTTATGGTATGTTGGGTTTGATCAGGTTTCGGTTGACACCATAGTACCATTCCGGGTAGAAGAGGTTAGGGCAGGTGATAGCTCTATAGTCACCCAGAATACAAGCAGAGCCCCTGACCAAAGAGATACTGACAGCAGAATCGTCCAGAGCCAAGGGCCGGTGCGGATAGTGCAGATGAAAGATCTCAAGGAAGTGATTGAGGTGGAAACTGGTTATGGGGATTCAAACCTATGGTTAGAATGGATTCAGTATACAGCCAGATCTGTAGCGAAAGAAGAATATTATGCCTGCGCCACAGCAAAACCTCAGTTGACAACCATTCCCTTTCCATTCTATGGAATTGATGCACCCAGGGGAATGGCCTGTATGGTAAAGCTGTTCATGAAGGCAGGGAAGCCAGAGAATGACAGTTGCATTGATCTGCATTATCTGTATCCCCATGTGCCCATTACATCCATACTTCCCCCTTTCACAGTTACAGGAGGACATTATTATTGTATGGCTCGATACGTCACACACGGATGGGACGTAGGGGAAGTAAGAACATGCAATAGGACAGAGAACGTTACAACCGACAAGACAATGACCTGACTGGGGGGTTGAGTTCCGAGGCCTAGAGTGGATATCTGGTGGTTGTGTGGAGGTGTGAAGCAGTAGCCCAACCTGCCTACCAATTGGACCGGCAGTTGTGCACTAGTGCAGTTAGGCATGCCCTTCAAACCCTTTTTTCTAAGAGTGTAATACACACAGCCTAAGACACTATCTGGAAGTCTGGCCCAAGTCTTGAACCGATGTACCCTCCAGCTCTAGGATATGACACTGGGGCTTCAACCCACAGCTCCAACAGCCTGCACCAGTCAGCCAGACCATGTGGGTTTTAATTATTCCCATCCCCCTACCCAACCCTCTTTTTCTAATCGACAGCCTAGACCAAGGCTGCCCCGGGACCCCTACCATCAGCCAGTTCCCCTTCCCGCTCCCCTCTCCCTGGGTCTGTCTGTGTGTTTGGATTCAGGATGTCTGTGTTTTCCCCATCCTCCCTCCTGTAACTATTCCCCAGGTTGTTTCAGTAAAAGAGAATGTGTTCTTAGTCAACTTACCTGGTAAAATAAGGGTAAAATAAAATTAAAATGAACAGGATGAGTACCACACAGCCGGGCAGGCTCCCATTCCACCGCGGGACGCTTGACTCACACCCGGCATGGTCAGAACAGTGAACTCAGCCAGGCGGAAGAGACAAGGTGCAGAGAGGAAACAGCACGCGAACAACCAACAACAGACAGAACAAACTCATTGAGAAAATGTACTCTGATGGAGGGAGGGATGGAGAGAGGGGAAAACTGGAAAGCAGAGGCTGGGATGAGGATTTAAACAATCTATTCCACTGTGATGAAGGGATAGAGGGAGGGATGGGAAGACAGTTTGGAAGTTTGGACTCTTTCTTTGTTCCAATTTCTGACCTCCTTCTTATCAGGCTATTTTTTATTGTTGTTTTTTTGTAACAGAGTGAAAGGAGGCGGCCACATCTGTAATAAAAAGGAGGCTGCCACATCTGTAATAAAAAGGAGGCTGCCACATCTGTAATAAAAAGGAGGCGGCCACATCTGTAATAAAAAGGAGGCTGCCACATCTGTAATAAAAAGGAGGCTGCCACATCTGTAATAAAAAGGAGGCTGCCACATCTGTAACAAAAAGGAGGCTGCCACATCTGTAACAAAAAGGAGGCTGCCACATCTGTAACAAAAAGGAGGCTGCCACATCTGTAACAAAAAGGAGGCTGCCACATCTGTAACAAAAAGGAGGCTGCCACATCTGTAACAAAAAGGAGGCTGCCACATCTGTAATAAAAAGGAGGCTGCCACATCTGTAACAAAAAGGACGCGGCCACATCTGTAACAAAAAGGACGCGGCCACATCTGTAACAAAAAGGACGCGGCCACATCTGTAACAAAAAGGAGGCTGCCACATCTGTAACAAAAAGGACGCGGCCACATCTGTAACAAAAAGGACGCGGCCACATCTGTAACAAAAAGGAGGCTGCCACATCTGTAATAAAAAGGAGGCTGCCACATCTGTAACAAAAAGGAGGCTGCCACATCTGTAACAAAAAGGAGGCTGCCACATCTGTAACAAAAAGGACGCGGCCACATCTGTAACAAAAAGGACGCGGCCACATCTGTAACAAAAAGGAGGCTGCCACATCTGTAATAAAAAGGAGGCTGCCACATCTGTAACAAAAAGGAGGCTGCCACATCTGTAACAAAAAGGACGCGGCCACATCTGTAACAAAAAGGAGGCTGCCACATCTGTAACAAAAAGGAGGCTGCCACATCTGTAACAAAAAGGAGGCTGCCACATTTGTAATAAAAATAAGGCTACCACATTTGTAATAAAAATAAGGCTACCACATTTGGCTGTATTAATCTAAATATAATTATTATCATTATACACTTGTACATACAAAGAACATACATACTACATTTAACCTTGAGCAGGGCAGAAGGACAGTTTTGGTTAAAATGTGCTCTAAAGTGTATCTATTAAAGGCTGTTTTTGTAACCTGAATGTCCACTCAGTCATGAAGGGAGACCCAAGGGACTAAGTAAAGCACAGCAGCCCTTCTGACCCTCTGCTTCTCACGCAAACATACACAGCGCACACACATGAACACAGGCAGGAACCCACACACACAGGCAGGAACGCACACACACAGGCAGGAACGCACACACACACACACACACACACACACACACATGAACACAGGCAGGAACCCACACACACAGGCAGGAACGCACACACACACACACACACTCACACACACACACACACACACACACACACACATACACACACACACAAACACACAGGCAAGAACGCACACACACAACACACACACACACACACACACACACACACACACACACACACACACACACACAGAGGCACATATGGCATGCACGCACACACACACACACACACACGTAGGCACTCACACACACATACACACGTAGGCACACACACACACACACGTAGGACATATAGTATACAGTCTAGTGAGTGTGTATAAAGTGTGTATATAGTCTTGTGAGTGTGTATACAGTGTGTATATATAGTCTAGTGAGTGTGTATACAGTGTGTATATAGTCTTGTGAGTGTGTATACAGTGTGTATATATAGTCTAGTGAGTGTGTATACAGTGCTATGCGAAAGTACTCATCCCCCTTGGCATTTTTCCTATTTTGTTGCATTACAACCTGTAATTTAAATATATATTTTTGGGATTTCATGTAATGGACATAAACAAAATAGTCCAAATTGGTGAAGTGAAATGAAAAGATATTACTTACTTAAAAAAAAGAAGAAAAAAAAGTGGTGTGTGCATATGTATTCACCCCCCTTTGCAATGAAGCCCCTAAATAAGATCTGGTGCAACCAATTACCTTCATAAATCACATAATTAGTTAAATAAAGTCCACCTGTGTACAGTCTAAGTGTCACATGATCTCAGAAAATATACAGCTGTTCTGAAAGGCCCCAGAGTCTGCAACACCACAAAGCAAGGGGCACCACCAAGCAAGTGGCACCGTGAAGACCAAGGAGCTCTCCAAACAGGTCAGGGACAAAGTTGTGGTGAAGTACAGATCAGGGAAAGAAAGAATATGGCACCACAACAAACCTGCCAAGAGAGGGCCGCCCACAAAAACTCACGGACCAGGCAAGGAGGGCATTAATCAGAGAGGCAACAAAGAGACCAAAGATAACCCTGAAGGAGCTGCAAAGCTTCATAGCAAAGATTGGATTATCTGTCCATATGACCACTTTGAGCTGTACACTCCACAGAGCTGGGCTTTACGGAAGAATGGCCGGAAAAAAGCCATTGCTTAAAGAAAAAAATAGCAAACACGTTTGGTGTTCGCCGAAAGGCATGAGTGAGATTCCCCAAACATATGGAAGAAGGTACTCTGGTTAGATGAGACTAAAATTGAGCTTTTTGGTCATCAAGGAAAACGTTATGTCTGGCGCAAACCCAACACCTCTCATCACTCCGAGAATACCATCCCCACAATATTTTTCATCGGCAGGGACTGGGAAACTGGTCAGAATTGATGGAATGTTGTGATGGCGCTAAATACAGGGAAATTATTGAGGGAAACTTGTTTCAGTCTTCCAGAGATTTGAGACTGGGACGGAGGTTCACCTTCCAGCTGGACAATGACCCTAAGCAGACTGCTAAAGCAACACTCAAGTGGTTTAAGAGGAAACATTTAAATGTCTTGGAATGGCCTAGTCAAAGCCCAGACCTCAATCGGTGGTATGACTTAAAGATTGCTGTACACAAGCGGAACCCATCCAACTTGAAGTAGCTGGAGCAGTTTTACCTTGAAGAATGGGCAAAAATCCCAGTAGCTAGATGTGCCAAGCTTATAGAGACATACCTCAAGAGACTTGCAGCTGTAATTGCTGAAAAGGGTGACTCTACAAAGTATTGACTTTGGAGGGATGAATATTTATGCACGCTAAAGTTTTCTGTTTTTTGTCTTATTTCTTGTTTCACAATAAAAAAAATATTTTGCATCTTCAAAGTGGTAGGCACGTTGTGTAAATCAAATGAGGCAATAAAATAGGAAAAATGCCAATGGGGGTGAAACCTTTCGCAAGCCACTGTATAGAGTGTATATATAGTATTTTGTGTACACTGTGTGTATATATAGTCTAGTGAGTGTGTAAATATAGTCTTCTGAGTGTGTATATAGTTTGTATATATAGTCTTGTGTGTATATAGTGTGTATATATAGTCTAGTGAGTGTGTAAATATAGTCTTGTGAGTGTGTATTTAGTGTGTATACAGTATATAGTCTTGTGAGTGTGTATATAGTATGTTTATATAGTCTTGCGAGTGTGTCTATAGTGTGTATATATTGTATTGTGAGTGTGTACATAGTGTGTATATATAGTCTAATGATTGTGTATATAGTGTGATTATTTAGTCTAGTGTGTATATATACAGTGTGTATATGTATTCTAGTGAATGTGTAGATATAGTCTAATGAGTGTCTAGTGCTTGCTTACTAGGACTTCCTAATGAGTTAAAAAATAATAATACAAACAAAAAACAGTAACACAAGAATAATATAATGAAATACTCCGGAATGGAGTTATATACAGTGAGTACCAGATCAATGTTCAGGGGTAATAGCTATATACAGGGAGTACCAGTAGCAGATCAATGTGCAGGGGTAATAGCTATATACAGGGAGTACCAGTACCAGATCAATGTGCAGGGGTAATAGCTATATACAGGGAGTACCTGATCAATGTGCAGGAGTAATAGCTATATACAGGGAGTACCAGTACCAGATCAATGTGCAGGGGTAATAGCTATATACAGGGAGTACCAGATCAATGTGCAGGGGTAATAGCTATATACAGGGAGTACCAGATCAATGTGCAGGGTAATGGCTATATACAGAGAGTACCAGATCAATGTGCAGGGGTAATAGCTATATACAGAGAGTACCAGTACCAGATCAATGTGCAGGGGTAATAGCTATATACAGGGAGTACCTGATCAATGTGCAGGAGTAATAGCTATATACAGGGAGTACCAGTACCAGATCAATGTGCAGGGGTAATAGCTATATACAGGGAGTACCATATCAATGTGCAGGGGTAATAGCTATATACAGGGAGTACCAGATCAATGTGCAGGAGTAATAGCTATATACAGGGAGTACCAGATCAATGTGCAGGGGTAATAGCTATATACAGAGAGTACCAGTACCAGATCAATGTGCAGGGGTAATAGCTATATACAGGGAGTACCAGATCAATGTGCAGGAGTAATAGCTATATACAGGGAGTACCAGTACCAGATCAATGTGCAGGGGTAATAGCTATATACAGGGAGTACCAGATCAATGTGCAGGGGTAATAGCTATATACAGGGAGTACCAGATCAATGTGCAGGGGTAATAGCTATATACAGGGAGTACCAGATCAATGTGCAGGGGTAATAGCTATATACAGGGAGTATCAGTACCAGATCAATGTGCAGGGGTAATAGCTATATACAGGGAGTACCAGTACCAGATCAATGTGCAGGGGTAATAGCTATATACAGGGAGTACCAGATCAATGTGCAGGGATTATGGTTATATACAGGGAGTACCAGTACCAGATCAATGTGCAGGGGTAATAGCTATATACAGCGAGTACCAGTACCAGATCAATGTGCAGGGGTAATAGCTATATACAGGGAGTACCAGATCCATGTGCAGGGGTAATAGCTATATACAGGGAGTACCAGTACCAGATCATTGTGCTTTGGTATGAGGTATTTGAGGTAGACATGTATCATGAAGGCAGGGTTAAGTGGCTAGGCATCAGGATAGATTGTATTAAGAGTAAAATAAAAACATAGTTTCAGCAGCATATGATGAGTGTAAAGTTTGTGTTTGTGTTGTGTCGGTATATTTGTGTGTGTGTGTGCATATGTAGTGACTGTGTAGTGAATATTGTGTGGGTTTTTGTGACAGAATGTCAGTGTAGTGTGGGTGAGTGAGTGTGTATATAGGGTGTATATATATTCTAGTGAGTGGGTACAGTATACAATGTGAATATGTAGTATTTTGAGTGTGTATATAGGTTGTATATATAGTCTAGTGAGTGTGTATATGGTGTGTATATATAGTCTGTTGAGTATGATTACAGTGTGTATAGATAGTACCTTTTGAGTGAGTATATAGTGTGTATATATAGTCTAGTGATTGTGTATATAGTGTGTATATATAGTCTGTTGAGTGTGTATATGGTGTGTATAAATAGTCTCTTTTGAGTGAGTATATAGTGTGTATATATAGTCTAGTGAGTGTGTACAGTATATTATGTGTATTTGTAGTCTTGTGAGTGAGTATATAGTGTGTATATATAGTCTAGTGAGTGTGTACAGTATATTATGTGTAGATGTAGTCTTGTGCGTGAGTATAGTGTGTTTATATAGTCTAGCAAGTGTGTACAGTATATTATGTGCATATCTAGTCTTGTGAGTGTGTATAAAGCTACTGCGCAGCAACTCACTGCCTTCCCGAAGACAGATAATGTATACGAAGTGCTTCAGTCTGGTTTTAGACCCCATCATAGCACTGAGACTGCACTTGTGAAGGTGGTAAATTACCTTTTAATGGCGTCAGACCGAGGCTCTGCATGTGTCCTCGTGCTCCTAGACCTTAGTGCTGCTTTTGATACCATCGATCACCACATTTCTTTGGAGAGATTGGAAACCCAAATTGGTCTACACGGACAAGTTCTGGCCTGGTTTAGATCTTATCTGTCGGAAAGATATCAGTTTGTCTCTGTGGATGGTTTGTCCTCTGACAAATCAACTGTACATTTTGGTGTTCCTCAAGGTTCCGTTTAAGGACCACTATTGTTTTCACTATATATTTTACCTCTTGGGGATGTCATTCGAAAACATAATGTTAACTTTCACTGCTATGCGGATGACACACAGCTGTACATTTCAATGAAACATGGTGAAGCATCAAAATTGCCCTCGCTGGAAGCCTGTGTTTCAGACTTAAGGAGGTTGATGGCTGCAAACTTTCTACTTTTAAACTCGGACAAAACAGAAATGATTGTTCTAGGTCCCAAGAAACAAAGAGATCTTCTGTTGAATCTGACAATTAATCTTGTCGCAAATAAAACTGTGAAGGACCTCGGCGTTACTCTGCACCCTGATCTCTCTCTTGACGAACATATCAAGAAAAAAGCTGTTTCAAGGACAGCATTTTTCCATCTATGTAACATTGCAAAAATCAGAAATGTTCTGTCAAAAATTATGCAGAAAAATGTATCCATGCTTTTGTTACTTCTAGGTTAGACTACTGCAAGGCTCTACTTTCCGGCTACCCGGATAAAGCACTAAATAAACTTCAGTTAGTGCTAAATATAGCTGCTAGAATCCTGACTAGAACCAAAAAAATATTACTTGAGTGCTAGCTTCCTGTTAAGGCAAGGGCTGATTTCAATGTTTTACTGCTAACCTACAAAACATTACAAGGGCTTGCTCCTACCTATCTTTCTGATTTGGTCCTGCCGTACATACCTACACGTACGCTATGGTCACAAGACGCAGGCCTCCTAATTGTCCCTAGAATTGTCCCTAGAATCTAAACAAACAGCTGGAGTGTAACGGTTTTCCGTATGAGAAGGAGAGTCGGACCAAAATGCGGCGTGTCTATTGCGATCCATGTTTAATGAAAAAAACACACTAAACACAAATCAATGCAAACACTACAAAATAAAGAACGTGATGAACGTAACGAAAACCTAAAACAGCCTATCTGGTGAAAAACACATAGACAGGAACAATCACCCACCAACACACAGTGAAACCCAGGCTACCTAAATATGGTTCCCAATCAGAGACAATGACGAACACCTGCCTCTGACTGAGAACCATATCAGGCTGAACATAGAAATAGACAAACAAGACATGAAACATAGAATGCCCACTCAGATCACACCCTGACCAATCAAAACATAGAAAATACAAAGTAAACTATGGTCAGGGCGTGACAGTACCCCCCCCCCCCCCCAAGGTGCGGACTCCGGCCGCAAAACCTGAACCTATAGGGGAGGGTCTGGGTGGGCATCTGTCCGCGGTGGCGGCTCTGGCGCTGGACGTGGACCCCACTCCATGACAGTTTTAATCCCCCTCCTAAACGTCCCTAAATAGGTTACCCACCACAATGATAACATGGGACAGAGGGACAGCTCGGGACAGAGGTAACTCGGGACAGATGGGTAGCTCAGCACTGAGAAGAAGCTCAGCACTGAGAGGAAGCCCAGGCAGGTAGTAGAAACTACCAGAACCTGGCTGGCTGGCGGTTTCAGCAGATCCTGGTCGACTAGCAGATCTGGAAGAATCTGGTCGACTGGCGGATCTGGGAGAATCTGGTCGACTGGCGGATCTGGGAGAATCTGGTCGACTGGCGGATCTGGGAGAATCTGGTCGACTGGCGGATCTGGGAGAATCTGGTCGACTGGCGGATCTGGGAGAATCTGGTCGACTGGCGGATCTGGGAGAATCTGGTCGACTGGCAGATCTGGGAGAATCTGGTCGACTGGCAGATCTGGAAGAGTCTGGACGACTGGCAGATCTGGAAGAGTCTGGACGACTGGCAGATCTGGAAGAGTCTGGACGACTGGCAGATCTGGAAGAGTCTGGACGACTGGCAGATCTGGAAGAGTCTGGTCGACTGGCAGATCTGGAAGAGTCTGATCGACTGGCAGATCTGGAAGCGTCTGGTCGACTGGCAGATCTGGAAGAGTCTGGTCGACTGGCAGATCTGGAAGAGTCTGGACGACTGGCAGATCTGGAAGCTCTGGCTGCTCCATGCTGACTGACAGCTCTGGCTGCTCCATGCTGGCAGACTGCTCTGGCTGCTCCATGATGACTGGCTGCTCCATGCTGACTGGCAGCTCTGGCTGCTCCATGCTGACTGACTGCTCCATGCTGACTGGCAGCTCTGGCTGCTCCATGCTGACTGGCTGCTCTGGCTGCTCCATGCTGACTGGCTGCTCCATGCTGACTGGCTGCTCCATGCTGACTGGCGGCCCTGGCTGCTCCATGCTGACTGGCGGCCCTGGCTGCTCCATGCTGACTGGCGGCCCTGGCTGCTCCATGCTGACTGGCGGCCCTGGCTGCTCCATGCTAACTGGCAGCTCTGGCGGCTCCTTGCAGACTGGCAGCTCTGGCGGCTCCTTGCAGACTGGCAGCTTTGGCGGCATCCTGCAGACTGGCAGCTCTGGCGGCTCCTTGCAGACTGGCAGCTCCATGCAGACTGGCAGCTCTATGCAGACTGGCAGCTCCTTGCAGACTGGCAGCTCCTTGCTAACTGGCAGCTCCTTGCTAACTGGCAGCTCTAAGCTAACTGGCAGCTCTATGCTAACTGGCAGCTCTATGCTAACTGGCAGCTCTATGCTAACTGGCAGCTCTATGCTAACTGGCAGTTCTGAACAGGCGGGAGACTCCGGCAGCGCTGTAGAGAAGGAAGGCTCTAACAGCGCTAAACAGGCGGGAGACTCCGACAGCGCTGAAGAGAAGGGAGGCTCTGGCAGCGCTGGACAGGCGAGGCGCACTGTAGGCCTGATGCGTGGCGCTGGCACTGGTGGTACTGGGCCGAGGACACGCACAGGAAGCCTGGTGCGGGGAGCTGCTACCGGAGGGCTGGGGTGTGGAGGTGGTACTGGAAAAACCGGACCGTGCAGGCGCACTGGAGCTCTTGAGCACCGAGCCTGCCCAACCTTACCTGGTTGAATGCTCACGGTCGCCCTGCCAGTGCGGCGAGGTGGAATAGCCCGCACTGGACTATGCAGGCGAACCGGAGAAACCGAGCGCAAGGCTGGTGCCATGTAAACCGGCCCAAGGAGACGCACTGGGGACCAGCTGCGTAGAGCCGGCTTCATGGCATTAGGCTCGACGCTCAATCTAGCCCGGCCGACACGCGGAGCTGGAATATACCGCACCGGGCTATGCACCCGCACTGGAGACACCGTGCGCACCACTGCATAACACGGTGCCTGTCCTATGTGTCCCTGTGTTCACACTATATAGGCTGTTAGGGTTTCGTTACGTTTTGTTTTGTAGTATTGTATTGGAGATTCGTGTTTCGTATTATTAATAAACATGGATCGTAAACCACACGCTGCATTTTGGTCCGACTCTCCTTCGTATGAAGACGAAACTCGTTACATGGAGGCAGGGCTTTCTCCTACAGAGCTCCTTTTTTATGGAATGGTCTGCCTATCCGTGTGAGAGACGCAGACTCGGTCTCAACTTTTAAGTCTTTATTGAAAACCCATCTTTTCAGTAGGTCCTATGATTGAGTGTAGTCTGGTCTGAGTGTGAAGGTGAACGGAAAGGCACTGGAGCAACGAACCGCCCTTGCTGTCTCTGCCTGACCGGTTCCCCAGGTTCCCCTGGGATTCTCTGCCTCTAACCCCATTACAGGGGCTGAGTCACTGGCTTACTGGTGCTCTTCCATGCTGTTCCTAGGAGGGGTGCGTCACTTGAGTGGGTTGAGTCACTGACGTGGTCTTCCTGTCTGGGTTGGCTGCCCCCCCTTGGGTTGTGCCGTGGCGGAGATCTCAGTGGGCTGTACTCGGCCTTGTCTCAGGATGGTAAGTTGGTGGTTGAAGATATCCCTCTAGTGATGTGGGGGCTGTGCTTTGGCAAAGTGGGTGGGGTTATATCCTGCCTGTTTGGCCCTGTCCGGGGGTATCATCGGATGGGGCCACAGTGTCTCCTGACCCCTCCTGTCTCAGCCTCCAATATTTTTGCTGCAGTAGTTTATGTGTCGGGGGGCTAGGGTCAGTCTGTTATATCTGGAGTATTTCTCCTGTCGTATCATCCACATCCACAGGTACACATCCAGTTGTGTCAATTATGTCAATTAGCCTATCAGAAGCTTCTAAAGCCATGAGATCATTTTCTGGAACTTTCCTAGCTGTTTAAAGGCACAGTCAACTTAGTGTATGTAAACTTCTGACCCACTGGAATTGTGATACAGTGAATTGTGAAACAATTGTGAAACAATCTGTAACAATCTGTCTGTAAACAATTGTTGGAAAATTGACTTGTGTCATGCACAAAATCATGTCCTAACCGACTTGCCGAAGCTAGAGTTTGTTAACAATACATTTTTGGAGTGGTTGAAAAACGACTTCAACTGTATATATATATATATATATATATATATATATATATATATATATATATATATATATATATATTCATATATATATAATTTTTTTAAAATGTAACCTTCATTTAAATAGGCAAGTCAGTTAAAACTTCTTAAGGCTAGGATTCCGCTCGACAACATCCGCTGAAATGGCAGAGCGCGAAATTCAAAAATACATTTTAGAAATATTTAACTTTCATACATTCCCAAGTGCAATACACCAAATTCAAGCTTAACTTCTTATTAATCTAGCCATCGTGTCCGATTTCAAAAAGGCTTTCCAGCAAAAGCACACCATACGATTATGTTAGGTCAGTGCCTAGTCACAGAAAAACATACAGCCATTTTCCAACCAAAGAGAGGAGTCACATAAAGCACAAATAGAAATAAAATGTATCACTAACCTTTGATGATCTTCATCAGATGGCACTCATAGGACTTCATGTTACGCAATACATGTATGTTTTGTTCGATAATGTTCATATTTATATCCAAAAATCTCAGATTACATTGGCGAGTTATGTTCAGTAATGTTGTGTCTCGAAAACATCCGGCGAATTTGCAGAGCCACATCAATTTACAGAAATACACATCATAGACTTTGACAAAAGATACAAATGTTATGCATATAATTAAAGATATACTTCTCCTTAATGCAACCGCTGTGTCAGATTTCAAAAAAGCTTTACGGAAAAACCCCCACCATGCAATAATCTGAGTACAGCGCTAAGCCACAAAAACAAGCCATACAGATACCCGCCATGTTGTGGAGTCAGTAAAAGTCAGAAATAGCGTTATAAATATTCACTAACCTTTGATGATCTTCATCAGAATGCATTCCCAGGAATCCCAGTTCCACAATACATTTTAGTTTTGTTCAATAAAGTTCATCTTTATGTGCAAATACCTCCTTTTTGTTAGCGCGTTTAGTTCACCAATCAAAATTCACAAGGCGAAAGTCCAGACGAAAGTCCAGACGAAAATCCAGGCGAAAAGTCAAAAAAGTTATACTACAGTTTGTATAAACATTTCAAACGATGTATAGAATCAATCCTTAGGATGTTTTTATCATAAATCTTCAATAATATTTGAACCTGACAATTCCTTTGTCTTTAGAAAAGAAAAGGAACAGAGCTCGCTCTCACGGCCGCGCACGTGACTTAGCTCATGGCATTCTTCCAGACCCCTGGTTGAAACAGCTCTTATTCGCTCCCCCTTCACAGTAGAAGCCTGAAACAAGGTTCTAAAGGTTGTTGACATATAGTGGAATCCCTAGGAAGTGCAATATGACCTCGTTTACACTGTATATTGGAAAGGCAGGTTTTCACCTGCCATATGAGTTCTGTGATACTCACAGACATCATTCAAACAGTTTTAGAAACTTCAGAGTGTTTTCTATCCAAATATAATATGCATATATTAGCTTCTGGGCCTGAGTAGCAGGCAGTTTACTCTGGGCACGCTTTTCATCCGAACGTGAAAATACTGTCCCCTATCCCAAACAGGTTTTAAGAACAAATTCTTATTGACAATGACGGCCTAGGAACAGTGGGTTAACTGCCTTGTTCAGGGGCAGAACGACCTTGTCAGCTAGGGGTTTCTATCTAACAACCTTTCAGTTACTGGCCAAATGCTCTAACCACTAGGGTACCTGCAGCCCCAATATAGTCTTCTGAGTGTGTATATAGTGTGTATATATAGTTTAGTGAGTGTTTGTAGTGGCACAGTGGTCTAAGACGTTGCATCTCAGTGCAAGAATAATCATTGTAGTACCTGGTTTGAATCCAGGCTGCATTACATCCGGCCTTGATATGTATATGTACCTATATACATAAATATGTACATATAGTGTGTTTATATAGTCTAGTTACTGTGTGTATATATAGTCTAGTGAGTTTGTATATAGTTTTTCTGACACCACCTGACACCACCTGATATAGAGGTTCTGGATGGCAGGTAGCTTGGCTCCTAGTCATGTACTGGGCTGTCCGCGCCACCCTCTGTAGCGCTTTGCAGTCAATGGCAGTGCATTTGTCATACCAAGCAGTGACGTAACTAGTCAAGATGCTCTCTATAACTTTTGAGGATCCGAGGTCCCAGTAGCCGGTATCAATCATTATTTAATAGGCTATACCTGTACCTGGATTACCAAGCACTCAGATTGATGCATGGCAATGTGCAATGAGCAGGGGAAGTCAAAACCCATGAAGAAATAATTAGGCCTAGGATACCTTGTTCTTTAGAAGAGTTGTACATGAACAAAATCACCATCAGTCATGTGAGACCAGATAGACAGTAGAACCATCCACATCAATTCAATTATATTACTGTAGTCAAGCACAACAAACTGAATCCCACATGCCTAATAAGCTACAGTTCAACCTGGTCTCAGAGTAAGACATATTATACTCTACTAAAATCCCTGCCCCTCCACCCATAACCAACACAGCAGTAAGACAGTGTCTCTCAACCTCAACGTTGCTCTACCTGCCTGACTGCCTGACTGTATGATGACAATAGGGAAGACAATCTGCATGATAATAGTATTGGCGAGTGGAGAGAAAGAAGGATGAAGGGGGATAACGCGCGTGTGTGTGTGTGTGTGTGTGTGTGTGTGTGTGTGTGTGTGTGTGTGTGTGGTGGGAGAAATACTGTCTGTACTTGCTGCAAATTACTGTTGGTAATAATACAGGACATATCCTTTCATGTTAAACAGAAAGTTGACAAGGAGCTGGACCTACAGCAGCATAAGCTTACACACTGATGTATGCAACATCACTTCACATCATTACAACATCATTACAACATCGCTACAACATCACTACAACAACATCACTACAACAACACCACTACAACATCATTACAACATCACTACAACATCACTACAACATCACTTCAACATCACTACAACATCAGTATGACATCACTACAACATAATTACAACAACACTACAACATCACTACAACATCAGTACAACATCATTACAACACCAATACAACATCAGTACAACATCACTACAACATCAGTACGACATCACTACAACACCACTACAACATCATTACAACATCCCTACAACATCACTACAACAACATCACTACAACATCATTACAACACCACTACAACATCATTACAACATCAATACAACATCGCTACAACATCCCTACAACATCACTACAACAACATCACTGCAACATCATTACAACATCACTACAACATCACTACAACATCACTACAACATCATTAAAACATCGGTACAACATCAGTACAACATCATTACAACATCACTACAACAACATCACTACAACATCAGTACAACATCAGTATGACATCACTACAACATCATTACAACATCACTACAACATCATTACAACATCCCTATAACATCAGTACAACTTCACTATAACAGTACTACAGCAACATCACTTCAACATCGTTACAACATCACTACAACATCACTACAACAACATCACTACAACAACATCACTACGACATCATTACAACATCACTTCAAAATCAAAGGGAAATGTGGCCCCTGAGAGACTGACATATGGCCTTAGTTGGTTTCAATTAAGCATTTTGGTGTTAACATTGAAGGCTGCCATCATGACATCTCTTGGGGCCAAGGCGCGCCCGCCTGGGAGGAAATAGAGCTTAGGGAAACACTGTGTTAAGCTGTTAGCTGTCTCAGTGCCTTGTCTTGTCTGTGTTAACGTGAGGCCCAGTTGCTACTGCTGTATCACAGTGCTTCTGTGGGATGTGTGTTGCAGTTTGATGAGTGTTTCTTGCTGCAGTGCGAGAGAGAGAGAAAGAGAGTGAGAGAGAGAGAAAGAGAGAAAAAGAGAGAAAAAGAGAGAATGAGACAGAGAGAGAGCCTTGAAGAGACTCCCTCCCCTCAGAGCTGAGCACGCAAGCACACACACACACACAATCTTGTACAGCTAACATTGTGGGGATACACAATTCAGTCTCATTCAAAATCCTATTTTCCCTAACGCCTAACCCTAAACCTAACCTTAACCTTAACCCTAACCCTAAAACTAACCCTAGATCCTAACCCTAACCCTTAATGTAATTCTAACCCTAAACCCCCTAGAAAAAGAATGTGACCTTGTGGGGACTAACAAAATGTCTCCAGTTGGTAAAATTTGTGCTTGTTTATTGTTCTTGTGGGGACATTCAGTGACCCAGCAAGGTAAGTTAAGGCTGCTCTGCAATTCTGAAATATTCAACCTGCATGTTAACAACCCCTGGAGAGCCATGCTGCCCCTCCTCTTCTCCCCTCCCCTCCCCTCCTCTCTCCTCCCTCCTCCTCCCCTCCCCTCTCCTCCCCTCACCCCTCACCATTGGCCCCACCTGACTGCTAAGTCACATGGGCTCCTCTTCTCTTCCAGGGAAAAGGGAGGAAAATGGAGTATGGAGAGAAGGTGTTTTTACTGAAGAAAAATGAGACATGTGTTTAAGACTGCAGAGGAGGGCTGATAGGTTGAGCACTGCTGTGTGGGGAACTACTGAGTCAATGAAGGTGTGTGTGTGGGGGTGGGGGGGTTAGAGAAGTACAGGGGGCAGGACAGCTAGGGGAGGTAGAACACAACATATGGAGAGATAATGAGAGGATGCAGGTCTGTGAGGGGAACAGAGGAGGATTAAGGGCATGTGTGTGTGTCTGTTGGGAGGAGGGGGGGTGGGAAAGACAGAGAAAGAGGATGAGACAGGAGGTGGGGACGTGTGTAAGAGAGCGCGCCGGATAAGGTGTATCTGTGTGTGTGTGCGTGCGTGGATGTGTGTGCATGTGTGTGAGAGAACGTCTGATAAGGATTGCACAAATCGCATCGAATGTGGTTCTCACATTCATCTACCGATCGTTCTGACTGTCAACATTTTCGTGTGATTCTAAATGTAAATCGGTTTGCACTCTGTTCGCAAGTAGTCTCAGCAGGCAAAAGCTATTGGTGTGTTGGAGTCCATAGAAATAGACATAGAGACAGAGAGCGAGAGAGAAAGAAAGATATATAGAGAGAGTGGGGGAGAGAGAGAGAGAGAGGGAGAGAGGGAGGGGGAGAGAGAGGGACAGGGAGAGAGAGAGGCAGAGAGAGAGAGAGAGAGGGAGAGGGAGAGGGATAGAAAGAGAGAGAGAGAGAGGGAGAGGGAGAGGGAGAGAAAGAGAAAGAGAGAGAGGAGAGAGAGAGAGAGAGAGCAAGCAAGCAAACAAGAGAGAGAGAGAGAGAGAGAGAGAGCAAGCAAGAGAGAGAGAGAGGGAGAGAGAGAAATATAAGTGGAGAGAGAAATTGAATGCTCCCACAGATGTACTGTACATCAGCCGGGTTAGATTGACAGGTCTCCATGGTGATGCTATTGAGAGTGACACATCGGTGGAGTTACAGACGCATCACATGGGCTTTGATACTAATATCAGTCTTTTTAGTGACAGGTTAATTAAATTTGCATTTAGATTGAAATGACTGGGGGTGGCCAGAAGGGCCACAGAAGCCCAGTAGGCAGTGGGAAGTTGTGGGATGGGATGTTGAGATGTTCCCTCTCTCCATCTCCACCTCTGTCACCTCCATCTCTCCCCATCCACCTCCACCCCCAGACAGACAAAAATATATAGTCAGAGTCTTATATCTACCACAGAGTCTTACATCTTCTACATGAACACAACTCAGCATGGGGGCTTATCCAGATAGATATAGAAGACCGTAGAGCCCCTGTAAACCCCTGTCTTTTCCCAACTGCAGAGGGTTTAATTTATTTTTACCAGGATGTCCCATCGAGGTCAAATATATATAAAATATATAATATATATATATTTTTTCCATATACCGTATGCAAGTGTCTAGAGAATGAACACAAGGAAAATATAGGCCTAATAATAACCTAATATGTGCACCACTAAAGCAAGGAGGAACCAGGAAGAAGGGAGCACAATTTGTTTTCTTAATCACTTCGGAACAACCCAGTGCAGTTTCCTAAACTGTTTAAGGAGCGAACGGCAGGCTGCAAGCGATTCAGCACGCTGATGCTGTCCTCTTGTTGAACAGTGTACTGGTTAAGAAAGAAAAAACAGACACTACTCCAACCCCTCACGCCACACGATGAGCCCTACTGTTACATTAAATATCCTTGATCTGTAATGATTTGACATAACTAGGTGTCCATTACACAACATGATCAGTAGCTAGGTTTCCATTACACAACATGATCAGTAGCTAGGTTTCCATTACACAACATGATCAGTAGCTAGGTTTCCATTACACAACATGATCAGTAGCTAGGTTTCCATTACACAACATGATCAGTAGCTTGGTTTCCATTACACAACATGATCCGTAGCTAGGTTTCCATTACACAACATGATCAGTAGCTAGGTTTCCATTACACAACATGGTCAGTAGCTAGGTTTCCATTACACAACATGATCAGTAGCTAGGTTTCCATTACATAACATGATCAGTAGCTAGGTTTCCATTACACAACATGATCAGTAGCTAGGTTTCCATTACACAACATGATCAGTAGCTAGGTTTCCATTACACAACATGATCAGTAGCTAGGTTTCCATTACACAACATGATCAGTAGCTAGGTTTCCATTACACAACATGATCAGTAGCTAGGTTTCCATTACACAACATGATCAGTAGCTAGGTTTCCATTACACAACATGATCAGTAGCTAGGTTTCCATTACACAACATGATCAGTAGCTAGGTTTCCATTACACAACATGATCAGTAGCTAGGTTTCCATTACACAACATGATCAGTAGCTAGGTTTCCATTACACAACATGATCAGTAGCTAGGTTTCCATTACACAACATGATCAGTAGCTAGGTTTCCATTACACAACATGATCAGTAGCTAGGTTTCCATTACACAACATGATCAGTAGCTAGGTTTCCATTACACAACATGATCAGTAGCTAGGTTTCCATTACACAACATGATCAGTAGCTAGGTTTCCATTACACAACATGATCAGTAGCTAGGTTTCCATCCAATTGACAACGATTTGAATGTGAATATTCTAAAATCCGCATAAAAACAATATGCACATTTTACCACGAAAGGTGTGTTTCCATCAAACAGACTTGTTACGGATGAAAGGCTGTGCTTGATGACATAGTGAAAATTAAAAACGTTTTGCAACTAAGTTCCCACGTACTAAATAAAACCTGTAAGTTAATTAAATGGGTTTCCATCACATTTTCAACTCTGTGGAAATAAAACGCTAACTTGCCCAATCTGGTTTTGGCCCATGCTCTTTAGACAACAGGGTAGGTTATATGATGAGATGGATAATAGTAGTGTGCATGAATGAATGAGAGGCAGTGTGAGGGGTAGTGTGAGGGGCAGTGTGAGAGGCAGTGTGAGGGGTAGTGTGAGGGGCAGTGTGAGGGGCAGTGTGAATGAATGAATGAGAGGCAGTGTGAGGGGCAGTGTGAGAGGCAGTGTGAGGGGTAGTGTGAGGGACAGTGTGAGAGGCAGTGTGGGAGGCAGTGTGAGGGGTAGTGTGAGGGGCAGTGTGAGAGGCAGTGTGAGGGGTAGTGTGAGGGGCAGTGTGAGGGGCAGTGTGAGGGGCAGTGTGAGGGGCAGTGTGAGGGGCAGTGTGAGGGGCAGTGTGAGGGGCAGTGTGAATGAATGAATGAGAGGCAGTGTGAGGGGCAGTGTGAGGGGCAGTGTGAATGAGGGGCAGGTCAGTTGGCAAACTATAAAAAAATATATGTATATCATTGAGGTAATAAAGCTGCATACAAACATAGTCTCTTTTTTGCTTTCTTGAGTAAGGCTGCTCCAAAATGTAAATGTTTCAACCTAGCTCAGTGCTTTCGGTGGTGGTGGGGCAGCCTGCGGAAAATACAGACCGTAGTGGTTGGTAATGTTCTCTAGTTGTGTCTTGATTGGCTCAGTGGTCTGTCACTCATGGGGACACTGTCTTTGTCTCGGTCTCCATGTCTCTGTCTCTGCCTCTCAGTCTCTGCCTCTCATAATAATAAAATAATATAATAATGTAATAATAATTTAATACTAATAATACTATAATAATAATATAATAATTTGGTTTTCTTATTTGACCTTTATTTAACCAGGTAAGTCAGTTAAAAACAAATTCTTGTTTTCAATGACGGACTAGGAACAGTGGGTTAACTGCCTGTTCAGGGGCAGAATGACAGATTTGTACCTTGTCAGCTCGGGGGTTTGAACTTGCAACCTCCGCGTCCAACGCTCTAACCACTAGGCTACCCTGCCGCCCCTATAATAATGTATAATAATAATAATATGATAATATAATAATATAATAGTAATAATAATAATACAATAATAATATAATAATACCATAATATAATAATATAATAATAATAATACACTAATATAATATAATGATAGTATTATACTAATAATACTATAATAATATAATAACAATATAATACTAATAATATAATAATAGTATAATATGAATAATAATATCATAATAATAGTATAAAACTAATGATAATATCATAATAATATAATAATACAATAATATAATATAATACTACTAATACTATAATACTAGAATAATTATATAATACTAACATCATATAATAATGTAATAATAATAAGAATGTAATAACAATGTAATAATAATATTGTGATAATAATATGATAATATAATAATAATAATATAAATATAAAAGTAATAATGATATACTAATAACATGATATAATAATAATAATATAATAATAATACAATAATGATACATAATAATAGTATAATACTACTAATATTATGATAATATAATAATAATATAATATTAATATAATAATAATACAATAATATAATAATGATACATAATAATAGTTCAATACTAACAATATAATAATATAATATTAATATAATAATACAATAATATAATAATAATAATATAATAATAATAATACTATATTAATAGCAAAAGCTTGTTATACACACATTACCAGTCAAAGTTTTTTTTTGCTATTTTCTACACTGTAGAATAAGGGTAAAGACATCACAACTATGAAATAATACATATGGAATCATGTAGTAACCAAAAAAGTGTTAAACAAATGACAGCCTGATGACAGCTTTGCACACTCTTGGCATTCTCTCAACCAGCTTCAACAGGTGTGCCTTGTTAAAAGTTAATTGGAATTTCTTTCCCTTTTAATGCATTTGAGCCAATCAGTTGTGTTGTGACAAGGTAAGGGTGGTGTACAGAAGATAGCCCTATTTGGTAAAAGACCAAGTCCCTATTATGGCAAGAACAGCTCAAATAAGCAAAGAGAAACGACAGTCCATCATTACTTTAAGACATGAAGTTCAGTCAATGCGGAAAATTTCAAGAACTTTGAAAGTCTCTTCAAGTGCAGTCGCAAAAACCATCAATCGCTATGATGAAACGGGCTCTCATGAGGACCGCCACAGAATTACCTCTGCAGCAGAGGATAAGTTGATTAGTTACCAGCCTCAGAAATTGCAGCTCAAATAAATGCTTCACAGAGTTCAAGTAACAGACACATCTCAACATCAACAGTTCAGAGGACACAGCGTGAATCAGGCCTTCATGATCTAATTGCTGCAAAGAAACCACTACTAAAGGATACCAATAATAAGAAGAGACTTGGTTGGGCCAAGAAACACAAGCAATGGACATTAGTCCGATGGAAATTTGTCCTTTGGTCTGATGAGCCCAAATTTGAGATTGTTGGTTCCAAAGGCCGTGTCTTTGTGAGAGTAGGTGAACGGATGATCTCCCCATAAGTGAAGCACGGAGGAGGAGGTTTAATGGTGTGGGGGTGCTTTGCTGGTGACACGTGATTTATTAAGAATTCAAGGCACACTTAACCAGCATGCCTGCCACAGCATTCTGCAGCGAGACGCCACCCCATCTGGTTTGCGCTTAGTAAGACTACCATTTATTTTTCAACAGGACAACGACTCAATACACACCTCCAGATTGTGTAAGGGATATTTGACAAAGAAGGAGAGTGATGGAGTGCTGCATCAGATGACCTGGCCTCCACAATCACCCGACCTCAACCCAATTGATATGATTTGGGATGAGTTGGACTGCAGAGTGAAGGAAAAGCAGCCAACAAGTGCTCAGCATATGTGGGAACTCCTTCAAGACTGTTGGAAAAGCATTCCAGGTGAAGCTATTTACAAAATAGTAAAAATAAAGAAAAACCCTTGAATGAGTAGGTGTGTCCAAACTTTTGGCTGGTGCTGTATGTCCCTTCTTTCTTCTTATATTTTGAATCATCATCATCATCATCAGTTGTTCATCATCACCACCAACATCATCATCATCAACACCAACATCATTCATCATCATCATTAGTGCATCATCATCATCAGACCAGATTATTCCTCCCATTCCAGTGATTCTCAGTGACATTACACACAACCCAGCACTAGGCTTTACACTTGATATTGTATAGTATGTGGTTTTGAGGAGGTAAAGAGCACCACCCTGTGTTAATATCTCATACTAGCACGACAGACAGACCATCCAAGTGTTCCAAGTCTCTATCCACTTTGCACAGTACAAATGGATTATGTGAATTAAATGCTTGAAATAAAATCACAGTCTCACTGCAATGTGGAAACAATGTCACTCCTGAACCACTGCTACGGTAGTTGACTTCTGTGCCTAAATTCACACATGGTTTCAGCTACAATTTTAAATCTTTCTGTATTTGTGTGTTTTCTTGAGCCTGCCTGGAGCGGCAGATCGACAACTTTACACTTTTGGGACCATTCCATTGGCTCCATTGTGTCAGGCAAGCTCAATCAAAAAACATGCTAAACACGGTCAAAATATTTCAAATACTATTTGAACCCAGGTCGGCTTACATTATATTTGACAACCCTTATACAGTGTATTCTCCTGTATGGAAAAAGACAGAGCCTCATCGGATCAATACACGTGTGTTCATTAGGTGGGCTGCCTGTTGACATAGTCATCGATTTCTCCAGGACATAATGGTAGAAATCGATTCTGGCCATCTCTTTCTCCCGGACATTACAATAACAGATTATATATTAAAGAGGCATTCATAATAACAGAATGCTATATGGTGGGGGTGGAGAAGCATTAAGAGCCTGTTAACCTACAATATGTGTATTGTACCGTACTGTGTATTGTACCGTGTATTGTACCGTACCGTGTATTGTACCGTACCGTGTATTGTACCGTACTGTGTATTGTAACGTGTATTGTAACGTACCGTGTATTGTACCGTACTGTGTATTGTACCGTGTATTGTACCGTACCGTGTATTGTACCGTGTATTGTACCGTACCGTGTATTGTACCGCGTATTGTACCGTACCGTGTATTGTACCGTACTGTGTATTGTACCGTACCGTGTATTGTACCGTACTGTGTATTGTACTGTGTATTGTACCGTGCCGTGTATTGTACCGTACCGTGTATTGTATTGTACCATACCGTGTATTGTACCGTGTATTGTACCGTGTATTGTACCGTACCCTGTATTGTACCGTGTATTGTATTGTACCGTACCGTGTATTGTATTGTACCGTACCCTGTATTGTACCGTGTATTGTACCGTACCGTGTATCGTACCGTACCGTGTATTGTACCGTACTGTGTATTGTACCGTGTATTGTACCGTGCCGTGTATTGTACCGTACCGTGTATTGTATTGTACCATACCGTGTATCGTACCGTGTATTGTACCGTGTATTGTATTGTACCGTACCGTGTATTGTATTGTACCGTACCCTGTATTATACCGTACCTTATATTGTACCGTACCGTGTATTGTACAGTGTATTGTACCGTACCATGTATTGTTACCGTACCGTGTATTGTACCGTGCCGTGTATTGTTACCGTACCGTGTATTGTACGGTGCCGTGTATTGTACCGTGTATTGTACCGTGTATTGTACCGTGCCGTGTATTGTATTGTGTATTGTATTGTACCATACCGTGTATTGTACTGTACCGTGTATTGTACCGTGTATTGTACCGTACCGTGTATTGTACCGTGCCGTGTATTGTATTGTACCGTACCGTGTATTGTATTGTACCGTACCGTGTATTGTTACCGTACCGTGTATTGTTCCATGCCGTGTATTATACCGTGTATTGTACAGTACCGTGTATTGTACGTACCGTGTATTGTATTGTACCGTACCATGTATTGTATTGTTCCGTACCGTGTTTTGTTTTGTACCGTACCGTGTATTGTTACCGTACCTTGTATTGTGCCGTGCCGTGTATTGTACCATGTATTGTACAGTACCGTGTATTGTACCGTGCCGTGTATTGTACAGTACCATACCGTGTATTGTACGTACCGTGTATTGTATTGTACCGTACCGTGTATTGTATTGTTCCGTACCGTGTATTGTATTGTACCGTACCGTGTATTGTAACCGTACCTTGTATTGTACCGTGTATTGTACCGTGCCGTGTATTGTACAGTACCATACCGTGTATTGTACCGTGCCGTGTATTGTACCGTGTATTGTACCGTACCGTGTATTGTACAGTACCGTGTATTGTACCGTGTATTGTAACGTACCGTGTATTGTACCGTACCATGTATTGTACCGTACCGTGTATTGTACCGTGTATTGTACCGTACCGTGTATTGTACCGTACCGTGTATTGTACCGTACCGTGTATTGTACCGTGTATTGTACCGTACCGTGTATTGTACCGTGTATTGTACCGTACCGTGTATTGTACCGTACCGTGTATTGTACCGTACCGTGTATTGTACCGTGTATTGTATTGTACCTCACAAACTTTTACAGATGCACAATTGAGAGCATCCTGTCGGGCTGTTTCACCACCTCGTACAGCAACTGCACCGCCCTCAACCACAGGGCTCTCCAGTAGGTGGTACGGCCTGCACAGTGCATCGCTAGGGGCAAACTACCTGTTCTCCAGGACACCTACAGCACCCGATGTCACAGGAAGGCCAAAAAGGTCATCAAGGACAACATCCAACCGAGCCAATGCCTGTTCACCACGCTACCATCCAGAAGGCGAGGTCAGTACAGGTGCATCAAAATACTGAATATCAGTTTCTATCTCAAGGCCATCAGACTGTTAAACAGCCACCACTAACACAGAGAGGCTGCTGCCTACATACAGACTCGACATCACTGGCCACTTTATACCATCTATTGCATCTTGGCTATGCCACACCACTCTGTCATTACTCATCCATATATTTATATGTATATATTCTTATTGCATTCCTTTACTTAGATTTGTGTGTATTAGGTAGTTGTTATGGAATTGATAGATTACATGTTAGATATTGCTGCACTGACTTGAGTAGGGGGGAGGATGTCATGTTTCTTTGGGGAATCTATATTCCCATGGGATTGAGAGAGTGGAAGGACGGTGGGAATAAGTCGAGGGACACACACACACACACACACACACACACACACACACACACACACACACACACACATACACACACACACCGTCTTGGTTTTATGTGTTTTATATACACAGTATTTCCACACTATGAAGTTGAAATTATACTGTGAAATACTGTGAAATTTTGCGATGGAGTTTTGGCCTGCCTGGTGACATTCTATAAATGTGTTATAGACCAATAAGAAAGAGAGTTCCAAACCTCTGCCAATAACAGCTAGTTTTCAGTTTCCCCTCCCACTCAGACTCCTCCCAGACAGTCCTAGCAAAATCTTGCTTGAGAAATTGTTCTTCGCTCGGAAGCTATTTTTGTTTAATTTTGACATTTTCAATTGAAAACAATGACAGCAAGGTACTTAATTGTCACCCGGATATGATTTGATAGAGATAAAACGTCTGCATTGGACCATTAATGTGAGCTCTAGTGTGATTGTGTTGCCCTCAGGAATGTGACACTGAAGACTTGGGGCAAGCAGAATCAACAACCTCTGCAGGATTCAAAACAGTTGCTTTGTGAGAAAGTGTTGAAGTTCACAGTTATGTAAATGCTAGCTGAGAATTAGCCAGCGCCTGGGCTTGGCCCGAAGTCAAGGCAGATCTGCAGGAGCCATGGCCCAGTGAGACATGGGTATGGTTCACATAGATGGAAACAGAAAAGTCTGAGTCTTTTGGGTTAAACACCAGGGTAAATGCTCATTGGAAACTCACCACAACATAACATCAGCTTCCAGGCTGCATCTTGGCCCTGTAACAGAGAAAGAGAGGCAGAAACAGAGACATGGAGACAGAGACATGGAGACAGAGACATGGAGACTGAGAGGCAGAGACAGAGACAGAGACATGGAGACAGAGACAGAGAGACAGAGACATGGAGACCGAAACAGAAACTGAGAGACAGAGACAGAGACATGGAGACAGAGACATGGAGACAGAGACAGAGACTAAAATCCAGAGACAGCGACATGGAGAGTGAGACAGAGACAGAGAGACAGAGGACATAGACAGAGAGACCGAGACATGGAGACAGAGACAGAGACTGAGAGACAGAGGACAGAGACAGAGAGACCGAGACATGGAGACAGAGACATGGAGACAGACACATAGAGACTGAGAGTCAGAGACATGGAGACAGAAACATAGAGACAGAGAGACAGAGAGGCAGAGACAGAGACATGGAGACAGAGACTGAGAGGCAGAGACATGGAGACCAAGACAGAGACAGAGACATGGAGACGGAGACCGAGACAGAGACATAGAGACAGAGGACAGAGACAGAAACAGAGATATGGAGACAGAGACATGGAGACAGAGACATAGAGACAGAGACTGAGAGGCAGAGGCAGAGACATGGAGACCGAGACAGAGACAGAGACAGAGACAGAGAGGCAGAGACAAAGACATGGAGACCGAGACCGAGACAGAGAGACAGAGGACAGAGACAGAAGCTGAGAGACAGAGACAGAGACGTGGAGACAGAAACATGGAGACAGAAACATGGAGACAGAGACATGGAGACAGAAACATAGAGACAGAGACATGGAGACAGAGACATAGAGACAGAGACATGGAGACAGAGACAGAGACATGGAGACCGAGACAGAAACATAGAGACAGAGACATGGAGACAGAAACATACAGACAGAGACAGAGACATGGAGACAGGAACAGAGACAGAGACATGGAGACAGAGACATGGAGAAAGAGACATGGAGACAGAGACATGGAGACAGAAACATAGAGACAGAGACATGGAGACAGAGATATGGAGACAGAGACATGAGGACAGAGACATAGAGACAGAGACTGAGAGGCAGAGACATAGAGACAGAGACTGAGAGGCAGCGACAGATGCATGGAAACCGAGACAGAGACTGAGGGACAGAGACAGATGCAGTGACAGAGACACTGAGACAGAGACATGGACAGAGAGATAGAGACATAGACATAGACAGAGACAGAGACAGAGGCAGAGAGACGAAGACACAAATTACACTAACCACCGGTCATCCTCATTTTCAAAAGTATTGTAATCTTAAAAAAAATAAATAAATAGTGTACTAATAGAGAAAGTGGGACATGGGCCAGTGCATGAGCGTTTTAAGCCACTGAAAGACTTATCCCACATAAAATCCTAGCCCTCATTTGTTCAGTCATTATAATGGACAAATCATCCCTGATGTAAATAGGACTAGTGCCCAACCCACGGCTCAGTGTTAAATTAACACGGCCAAGTAATGATTATTCCTGATCATGAAAAGCAGCTATGATTGTAAACACAGCACTTTCACTGCAATTATACCACGGTGGGTGATTCACACCTTTATATTGCTTACTGAATTTAATTAGATGTTCATCCACCCATACTGCGATACCACATTCCTCCACTAGATGTCAGTGCAGCCCTCGCTTCGCCCTGTGACTCAGTCTCAGTCTCACCTGTCATGAGTTGAACCTTGAGAGCGCCTGTAGGTAGAGTACAAATACAAATCTAACCAAATGAATAGAATGAATCAAATATAAAGTACAGGGGAAGGAAGCGGACCCAGGCTGCAGCCAGGAGACACACTCCATCAGACACGTGGCCATTCTAAATACTAATAACAAGCAAGAGAGCTCTCCTCTGCCTTTATGAGGTGGCCCAGCCCAGGGCAGTTTAGTTTCTTTTTCTTAGGGTTTTCATTAGCTACTGTACATGCAGCAGCTACTCTTCCTGGGGTCCACATCAAACATACAAGTACATAAAATATACAAGTACATAAAACATACAAGTACATAAAACCTACAAGTACATCAAACATACAAGTACATAAAATATACAAGTACATAAAACCTACAAGTACATCAAACATACAAGTACATAAAATATACAAGTACATAAAACATACAAGTACATAAAACCTACAAGTACATCAAACATACAAGTACATAAAATATACAAGTACATAAAACCTACAAGTACATCAAACATACAAGTACATAAAATATACAAGTACATAAAACCTACAAGTACATAAAACATACAAGTACATAAAACCTACAAGTACATAAAACATACAAGTACATGACAAAGTACAGAACAGTTATAGACAAGAACAACATAAGACTTTACATTGAAACAAAATATTTAAAAAGATAAGGGTTATATGTTGGAAAGACACCAAGAGACAACAAAAAGACTCTTTACATACTATTCATACATGTTATTATATACAGTTACATCTGATCTTCAGAAGAGAAGAGGCGCTGTGATACAATATGTTTTTTTAATCTGTTTTTTTAAAGCTAAAATTGCTTTTTGCCTAAGTAACCTCTGGTGGCAGAGCATTCAATGATGACATGGCTCTATATTTAACAGAGCAACGCACAACATTTATTTTTGTTTTGGGTAGACTGAAGAAACCCATAGTGGTGTGTCTGATGGGATATGTCTGTTTTAAGTGTCAGGCAAATAGATTACACAAGTGTTTAGGCGTTTTCAACACAGAAACGTTTCTTAAAAAGACTAGAAGAGAAGGACTCACCCATCAAAGACTATCATGCATGTTGTTGATGTTAGTTATGTGTGTGTTTATGAGCCAGCTGCGGCTTTGCTAGGTCTTTCTTTGCTGCACCTGACCATATTACCGGACAGTAATCAGTATGGGACAATACCCCAGTTATCTGTATGGGACAATACCCCAGTTATCAGTATGAGACAATACCCCAGTTATCAGCATGGGACAATACCCCAGTTATCAGCATGGGACAATACCCCAGTTATCAGTATGGGACAATACCCCAGTTATCTGTATGGGACAATACCCCAGTTATCAGTATGGGACAATACCCCAGTTATCAGTATGGGACAATACCCCAGTTATCAGTATGGGACAATACCCCAGTTATCAGTATGGGACAATACCCCAGTTATCAGTATGGGACAATACCAGAGCCTAGTACAACTAGTACAGTTGATGTTTGTGTCAACAAGGTAGAACATCTTTTTATAACAGACATACAGTACCTCTCCCCATCTTCAAAGCAACTTTGTCGCTATGACTTGATAGCTGACCATCTAATGTTAATCCTGGAAGTTTAGCTTCCTCAACTTGTTCAATGGTCACACCCTTTATATAAAACCCCAGTTGAGGTTTAGGTCTTAGAGAATGTTTAGAACAAGTCATATGTTATTTGTCACATGCGCCGAATACAACAAGTGTAGACTTTACAGTGAAAAGGTTACTTAACCAACAATGCAGTTCAAAAGTATAAAATGTACAAATAGATAAAAAGAAAATAGTAACACAATAAAATACACAATAACAATGAATATTTCAACCAAACACACAATGCTTCTGGTTTTAGATGTTTTTAAAACCACTTTACTGTTAATTACCCATTCTGACACTGACTGTAAACCCCTTGCTAAGATTATCCGTGAGCTCAAAGGCTGTAGGTGCTGATGTGTAGTGTTCAATCATCAGCATATACATTATCATTTTAGCTTCTTGTAAGACAAGTGGCAAATCATTTGCAATAATGGAGAAGACTAACGGCCCAAGGCAACTGCACCGAGGGACACCACACTGTACATATCTGATGTATGCACTGAACTCTAACAACACAGCTCCAAATATCATCTGATGTTAGAGAAGCGTTCATTGAAGAACACTCTCTGGGTTCTTCAGGAGTGAGTAACTCTCCAACCATGTGACGGCAGGTGATGTAAAGCCATAACAAGTGAGTTCTTTCAATAGCAATTTGTGATCAGTAACATCAAAGGCTGCACGGAAATCTAACAACACAGCTCCAACTATCATCTTATTATCCATTTATTTTAGCCAATCATCTGTCAATCTGAATCAGTGCAGGCAAGTGGAGTGCCCTTCCCTATATGCATGCTGAAAGTCAACAGTTAACCTGTTCTTTTAAAAATGGCATTGCATTTGTTTAATCACAGTTCTTAGAGCATTGGGCCAGTAACCGAAAAGTTGCTGGATCAAATCCCTAAGCTGACAAGGTAAAAATTTGTCGTTCTGCCCCCTGGGCAAGGCAGTTAACCCACTGTTCCCCGGCGCCGAAGACGTGGATGTCGATAAAGGCACCCCCCCCCCCCCCCCCCCCGCACCTCTGATTCAGAGGGGTTGGGTTAAATACGGGAGACACATTTCAATTGAAGGCCTTCAGTTGTACAACTGACTAGGTATCCCCCCCTTTCCTTTCTTTCCATCAGTTTACTAAGAACAGGCACCAATCTGATTTGTCGGCTGTTGGAGCCAGTAAAGCATGCTTTACTATTTTTAGGAAGTATAATTACTTTAACTTCCTTCCACGCCTGTGAACACATACACTCCTTTAGGTGTTGGTTAAAGACATGGAAAATAGGGGTGGTAATACATTCTGCTACTGTTCTCTATAGTTTCTCATCCAGGTTGTCTATACCTGGTGGTAATACAGTCTGCTACTGTTCTCTATAATTTCCCTGAAGCAAGCATATCTTAGAAAGAGGGGGGTGAGAGAGAGAGAGAGAGAGAGAGAGAGAGAGAGAGAGAGAGAGAGAGAGAGACATAGCACAGCACACGGCACAATGACACCGTGATACAGCACTTTTAGATTGTTGACATTCTAGAGCCTTCGGAAAGTATTCAGACCCCTTGACTTTTTACACATTTTGTTAGGTTACAGCCTTATTCTAAAATTGATTAAATTATCCCCCCCCCCCGTCATGAATCTACACACAACATCCCATAATGACAAAGCAAAAACTGTTTAGCTAATTTATTAGAAATACAAAACTGAAATATGACATTTACATAAGTATTCAGACCCTTTACTCAGTACTTTGCTGAAGGATCTTTGGCAGGGATTACAGCTTTGAGTCTTCTTGGGTATGTTGCTACAAGCTTGGCACACCTGAATTTGGGGAGTTTCTCCCATTCTTCTCAAGCTCTGTCAGGTTGGATGGGAAGCATTGCTGCACAGCTATTTCAGGTCTCTCCAGAGATGTTCGATTGGGTTCAAGTCCGGCCTCTGGCTGGGCCACTCAAGGACATTCAGAGAATTGACCAGAAGCCACTCCTGAGTTGTCTTGGCTGTATGCTTAGGGTCTTTGTCCTGTTGGAAGATGAACCTTCGCCCAAGTCTGAGGTCCTGAGAGTTCTGGAGCAGGTTTTCATCAAGGATCTCTCTGTACTTTGCTCCATTCATCTTTGCTTCGATCCTGACTAGTTTCCTATTCCCTGCTGCTGAAAAACATTCCCAAAGCATGATTCTGCCATCCCCATCCTTCACCGTAGGGATGGTGCCACGTTTCCTCCAGATGTGACGCTTGCCATTCAGACCAAAGAGTTTAATCTTGGTTTCATCATGGTCTGAGAGTCTTTAGATGCCCAAACTCCAAGCAGACTGTCATGTGCGTTTTACTAAGGAGTGGCTTCTGTCTGGCCACTCCACCATAAAAGCCTGATTGGTGGAGTGCTGCAGAGATAGAGCTCTGTCAGTGTGACCATCAGGTTCTTGGTCACCTCCCTGATCAAGGCCCTTCTCCCCTGATTGCTCACTTTTGCCGGGCTGCCACTTCTAGGAAGAGTCTTGGTGGTTCCAAACTTGGTTTTTGTTCTGACATTTACAGTCAACTGTGGGACATTATATAGACAGGTATGTGCCTTTCCAAATCATGTCCAATCAGTTCAATTTACCACAGGTGGACTCCATACAAGTTGTAGAAACATCTCAAGGATTATCAATTGAAACAGGATGCACCTGAGCTCAATTTTGAGCATCATAGCAAAGGGTCTGAATATTCATGTAAATAAGGTATTTCTGTAAAATAAAAATACATGAATTAGCAAACATTTCTAAAATCCTGTTTTCACTTTCACATTTTGGGGTATTCTGTGGAGATTGCAGAGGATTTTTTTTTTCATGTAATCCATTTTCGAATAAGGCTGTAACGTAACAAAATGTGGAAAAAGTCAAAGGATCTGAATACTTTACAAATGCACTGTGTATTTACATTCCAACGTCTCTGATCCAGAGTATTTTAAAGTAAGTGTATTCTAGTGGTAACACACCACAATACTTCTTTAAAATCTTAATTGGAATGAAAGTGACGAGTGTTTGAGTGTACAGTCGTGGCCAAATGTTTTGAGAATGACACATATACATTTTCACAAGGTCTGCTGCCTCAGTTTGTATGATGGCAATTTGCATATACTCCAGAATGTTACGAAGAGTGATCAGATTAATTGCAATTAACCTCTTGACACTAGGGGGCACTATTTTTATGTTTGGAAAAATAACGTTCCCAAAATAAACGGCCTATTTCTCAGTACCAGATGCTAGAATATGCATATAATTTACAGGTTAGGATAGAAAACACTAAAGTTTCCAAAACGGTCAAAATATTGTCTGTGAGTATAACAGAACTGATATTGCAGGCGAAACACTGAGGAAAATCAAACCAGGAAGTAGCTTCTATTTTGAAAACTCCATGTTCCATAGCCTGCCTTTGCTCCATTTAAAGGGATATCAACCAGATTCCTTTTCCTATCGCTTCCTCAAGGTGTCTGTCACACCCTGACCATGTTTTGCTTTGTATGTTTCTATGTTTTGGTTGGTCAGGGTGTGAGCTGAGTGGGCATTCTATGTTACATGTCCAGTTTGTCTAGTTCTATGTTTGGCCTGATATGGTTCTCAATCAGAGGCAGGTGTTCGTCATTGTCTCTGATTGGGAACCATATTTAGGTAGCCTGGGTTTCACTGTGTGTTTGTGGGTGATTGTCCTTGTTCCTGTCTCTGCGTTACTTTGCACCAGTATTAGGCTGTTTCAGTTTTCATGTTACGTTTATTGTTTTTGTATTTGATTCGTGTTTACCTTGTTTTATTAAACATGGATCGCAATAGCCACGCCGCATTTTGGTCTGACTCTCTTTCCCATACAGAAAACCGTGACAGTGTCAACGGTCTTTAGACATAGTTTCAGGCTTTTATTTTGAAAAATGAGCGAGAAAGACAACATCGCGTCATTGTATGACCGGGTGCCAGCAGCGTTTTGCTTGGCGCAACAGAGTTTGGGCAGCCATTGCCTTTCCCTCTCCTACTGAGAAAGACAGTTGCGGTTGATATATTATCAATTATGTATTTTAAAAACCACCTGAGGATGGATTTAAAAAAACGTTTGACATGTTTCTGTGTACATTACGGATACTATTTGGAATTTGTCTGTGTTGTCGTGACCGCTCTTTCCTGTGGATTTCTGAAGATAACGCGTCAAACAAACAGAGGTATTTTGGATATAAAAATAATCTTTATGGAACAAAAGGAACATTTATCGTGTAACTGGGAGTCTCGTGAGTGAAAACATCCGAAGATCATCAAAGGTAAACGATTAATTTGATTGCTTTTCTGATTTTCGTGACCAAGCTACTTGATGCTAGGTGTACATAATGTTTTGTCGAGCGATCGATAAACTTACACAAACAAATTTTCAAAATCTGACATGACAGGTGGATTAACAAAAGGCTAAGCTGTGTTTTGCTATATTGCACTTGTGATTTCATGAATATAATATTTTTAGTAATATTATTTGAATGTGGCGCTATGCAAATCAGCGGTTGTTGATGACAGTTATCCCGCTAAAGGGATACCCCTAAAGGGTAGCGTCAAGAAGTTAATTGCAAAGTCCCTCTTTCCCATGCAAATGAACTGAATCCCCAAAAACATTTCCACTGCATTTCAGCCCTGACACAAAAGGACCAGCTGACATAATGTCAGTGATTCTCGCGTTAAAACAGGTTGAGTGTTGATGAGGAAAAGGCTGGAGGTCACTCTGTCATGCTGATTGAGTTCGAATAACAGACTGGAAGCTTCAAAAGGAAGGTGGTGCTTGGAATCATTGTTCTTCCTCTGTCAATCATGGTTACCTGCAAGGAAACATGTGCCGTCATCATTGCTTTGCACAAAAATGGCTCCACAGGCAAGGATATTGCTGCCAGTAAGATTGCACCTAAATCCACCATTTATCAGATCATCAAGAACTTCAAGGAGAGCAGTTCAATTGTTGTGAAGAAGGCTTTAGGGCGCCCAAGAAAATCCAGCAAGCGCCAGGACCATCTCCTAGTTGATTCAGCTGAGGGATCGGGGCACCATCAGTACAGAGCTTGCTCAGGAATGGCAGCAGGCAGGTGTGAGTGCATCTGCATACACAGTGAGGCGAAGACTTTTGGAGGATGGCCTGGTGTCGAGAAGGGAAGCAAAGAAGCCACTTCTCTCCAGGAAAATCATCAGGGACAGACTGATATTCTGCAAAAGGTACAGGGATTGGACTGCTGAGGACTGGGTAAAGTCATTTTCTCTGATGAATCCCCTTTCCGATTGTTTGGGGCATCCGGAAAAAAGCTTGTCCGGAAAAGACAAGGTGAGCGCTACCATCAGTCATGTGTCATGCCAACAGTAAAGTATCCTGAGACCATTCATGTATGGGGTTGCTTCTCTGCCAAGGGAGTGGGCTCACTCACAATTTTGCCTAAGAACACAGCCATGAATAAAGAATGGTACCAACACATCCTCTGAGAGCAACTTCTCCCAACCATCCAAGAACAGTTTGGTGACGAACAATGCCTTTTCCAGCATGATGGAGCACCTTGCCATAAGGAAAAGGTGACAACTAAGTGGCTTGGGGAACAAAACATCGATATTTTGGATCCATGGTCAGGAAACTCCCCAGACCTTAATCCCATTGAGAACTTGTGGTCAATCCTCAAGAGGCGGGTGGACAAACAAAAACCCACAAATTCTGACAAACTCCAAGCATTGATTATGCAAGAATGGGCTGCCATCAGTCAGGATGTGGCCCAGAAGTTAATTGACAGCATGCCAGGGTGGATTGCAGAGGTCTTGAAAAAGAAAGTTCAACACTGCAAATATTGACTCTTTGCATCAACTTCATGTAATTGTCAATAAAAGCCTTTTACACTTATGAAATGCTTGTAATTATACTTCAGTATTCCATAGTAACACCTGACAAAAATATCTAAAGACACTGAAGCTGCAAACTTTGTGGAAATTGATATTTGTGTCATTCTCAAAACTTTTGGCAACGACTGTATAGCCAACTATTGAGTGTATAGCCAACTATTGAGTGTATAGCCAACTTTTGAGTGTTATAGCCAACTATTGAGTGTTATAGCCAACTATTGAGTGTTATAGCCAACTATTGAGTGTTATAGCCAACTATTGAGTGTTATAGCCAACTATTGAGTGTTATAGCCAACTATTGAGTGTTACAGCCAACTATTGAGTGTTATAGCCAACTATTGAGTGTTATAGCCAACTATTGAGTTTATAGCCAACTATTGAGTGTATAGCCAACTATTGAGTGTTACAGCCAACTATTGAGTGTATAGCCAACTATTGAGTGTTACAGCCAACTATTGAGTGTATAGCCAACTATTGAGTGTATAGCCAACTATTGAGTGTATAGCCAACTATTGAGTGTATAGCCAACTATTACTCCTTGTTGATGTTATGTATCTCTTCTATCCACTGTCTGTGGCACTTCTTTGATCCGAATAGGATGAAATTGCATTTGAAATTACAGCGGCATTCATTTTCCTGCATTGTAACACAGAAGGAGGAAAAAGAGTGAGACCAGATTTCAAATAGGAAGGATAAGAGAGGGTTAGGGAGAGAGAGAGAGGCAGAAAGAGACAGCAGAGAAAAAGAGAGGCATGGAGGAAGTGAAGTAGAGGGGGAGGAAGGAGAAGGAGAGGGAGAGGCAGGGAGGAAGAGAAGGAGAGGGAGAGGCAGGGAGGAAGAGAAGGAGAGTGAGAGGCAGGGAGGAAGGAGAGTGAGAGGCAGGGAGGAAGGAGAAGGAGAGACAGGAAGGAAGGAAGGAAGGAAGGAAGGAAGGAAGGAAGGAAGGAAGGAAGGAAGGAAGGAAGGAAGGAAGGAAGGAAGGAAGGAAGGAAGGAAGGAAGGAAGGAAGGAAGGAAGGAAGGAGAAGGAGAGAGGGAGGGAGGGTGGAAGGTAAGGAGAGGGAGAGAGAGAAAGAGGAAGGGAAAAGGAAGATTCAGCAGAGAGAGACCGAGTTGTTAGAGAGAGAAAGAGCGGGGGAGAGAAAAAGATTGAGGGAGAGAATAATTAGGGGGAGATAAAAGGCATGGAAGCAAGGGTGCAACAATCTCCTATTATTGCAATTAATCCAATTTACAAAAAAAGAACAGAGTACCAGAAAAGCTGTAACAAGCAGATCCACCAATCAAGTTCCCTACCAACAGCAAGTGTTTGGGAGATTGTGAGTGGGCAGCAGGCAACAGTGGGAGGGGTGGGGGGCATGGGCGGAGCAAGAAAACATAATGTTGGCTTTTGAGCTGGCAGATGGGGAACACGCCCTGTCGGAAGCCATATTAATCATAATTCAACACAACTTGTTGATATTTTCTCACTGTGGTAATGATGTTGATTGCAGGGTTTTAATGTCTGTGTGTGCATGGGGAAGCATGAGGAATATAATTGCGCTGGCCGGGAGTTTGGGCAGTTTGAGTTGGAGGGTTTGTATGTGTGGGGTGAGGGGGTTGTGTGTGTGCATGTGTGTCTGTGTGAGAGAGAGAGCTAGTGTGTGTGTCAGCACAGACTAAATTATTCCTTAATCATTGTGTGTGTGTGTGTGTGTGTGTGTGTGTGTGTGTTTTCGTGCTTGTGTGTGCTCATATGACTGCCCTTGCCGCAGAGGGTTCCAAAAGGGTTCTACCTGGAACTAAAAAGGGTTCTACCTGGAACTAAAAAGGGCTCTTGAAAGGGTTCCTCTATGGGGACAGTCAAATAATCCTTTTGGAACCTTTTTTCTAAGAGTGTACCTCACCAATCCTTAAGAAGAAATTAATTTGTTAGGGCAGCAACCAAACATAAAGAGCTGACCTTCGCAATGTGCTTACCTTCGCCATCATCAGAAAAGAGCTTACCTTCGCCATGTGCTTACCTTTGCCATGTGCATCATCAGAAAGGAGCTTACCTTCGTGCATCATCAGAAAAGACAAAGGAACATCAGTACCCATAACCCAAAAGCCAGGGGAAAACAAAAACCTAAAAAGCTAAAGAGGGAAGTATGAGAAGGAAGGACAAGGTCTGTGCTGTAGTTCACAGGGGATAACGGCAATCAATGTACTGGCCTTAACCTGTAATGGCTGCATCCCTTGCATCCCTTGTTCTCAATTTCCGCCTGAAGACATAACCTAATCTAACTGCCTGTAGCTCAGCCCCAGAGGCATGGATATGCATATTCTTGGTATCATTTGAATGGAAACATTCTGAAGTTTGTGTAAATGTTAATTGAATGTAGGAGAATATAACACAGTAGATCTGGTGGAAGAAAAGAGAAAGAAAGAGCATACGTTTTCTGTTTTTTATTGTTGTACCATCATCTTTCACATGTACTAGAATAGCCACACAGTCAGATAGGATGCTGGAGATAATTTTGATGGATAACACAAGAGGGCAACTGTAGGTGTGCAAAGTTTCAGACTGATGACTTTAGGAATGGGTGAGCTACATGACATTTAGCATGAAGTTACCCAGGTGTCCCACACAAGTTGCCCAAATGTACCCAAGTGGCCGAATTGGAGAAATGACCTATAACTATATACAACAGTGCAAATAACTATATGCAACATATCAAAAAGCAATTCTATCATCACATAAAATAAACAAATATGTATTGTATAGAGCAGAGGGAACAGTCACTAAGGTGAAGTGCTGTTACATTCAACTCCGGCCATTGTTGTGGGCCTGCCCTCCCCTGAACAGCACCCAATGGCTAATTCATATGGAAATGAAGCGGAGTAGCAGGCGCAGTGGCATGTGTGTGTTTGCTGTTCTACTCCATTCCATTTGAATAAAAAATGGAAAATATATATATCTGACATATCTATATATATATACACACATACATATACACATACATATACACATACACACCCAAACAAACCAACAAACACACACACACACACACAAACACACACACACCCAAACAAACCATCAAACAAACAATACACACACAAATCACTCTGAAATTCCCCCCGATGTTGATCCCTGTGCGGGGATCGCAGCCATAAGAGGTTTAAGATGACCTATCAGGGCCTAGAGACCAAGCGTGTGTGTGTGTGGGGGATGGGACAGACTCTTATGGTAGGTACACCTATAGCTCATCTCTTGGCAGTAGTACTGTAGGCTACTTTGTCACTGACCTCAACCCAGAGTCTCTCAGAGTGTTCACAGTCAGCCCACTGACATCACTATCAGATCACAGCAAAATTACAGTCAACTAGAACAGAGTAATACTCAACCATGAGGCATCAAAGCCAAAGGAACTGAGTAATATAAAGAAATACTATAGATGGAAGGAAATTATTGTGGAAACCTACCAAAAAACTATGAGGCAACATCAAATTCAATTATTTTTAGACAACTTACTGGACAAAATGTTTCACTGTAATAGTGAAGGTGTAAATTTGGAAGTTGAAAATCTAAACAGTATACAGATCTGGAAAAAATTAAGAGACTACTGTAAAAAAACAGTTTCTCTGGTTTTACTATTTATAAACTCAGCAAAAAAAGAAACGTCCCTTTTTCAGGACCCTTTCTTTCGAAGATAATTTGTGAAAATCCAAATAACTTCACATATCTTCATTGTAAAGGGTTTAAACACGGTTTCCCGTGCTTGTTCAATGAACCATAAACAATTAATGAACATGGACCTGTGGAACGGACGTTAAGACCCTAACAGCTTACAGACGCTAGGCAATTAAGGCCACAGTAATGAATACTTAGGACACTAAAGAGGCCTTTCTACTGACTCTGAAAAAAAAACAAAAGAAAAATGCCCAGGGTCCCTGCTCATCTGCGTGAACGTGCCTTAGGCATGCAGCAAGGAGGCATGAGGACTGCAGATATGGCCAGGGCAATAAATTGCAATGTCCGTACTGTGAGACGCCTAAGACAGCGCTACAGGGAGACAGGACGGACAGCTGATTGTCCTCACAGTGGCACACCACGTGTAACAACACCTGCACAGGATCGGTACATCCGAACATCACACCTGTGGGACAGGTACAGGATGGCAACACCAACTGCTTGAGTTACACCAGGAACGCCCAATCCCTCCATCAGTGCTCAGACTGTCCAAGAGAGGCTGGACTGAGAGAGGCTGGACTGAGGGCTTGTAAGCCTGTTGTAAGGCAGGCCCTCAACAGACATCACCGGCAACAACATCGCCTATGGGCACAAATCCACCGTCGCTGGACCAGACAGGACTGGCAAAAAGTGCTCTTCACTGACGAGTTGCGGTTTTGTCTCAGCAGGGGTGATGGTCGGATTTGCGGTTATCGTCGAGGGAATGAGCATTACACCAAGGCCTGTACTCTGGAGCGGGATCGATTTGGAGGTGGAGAGTCTGTCATGGTCTGGTCGGTGCGTCACAGCATCATCGGCATGAGCTTGTTGTCATTGCAGGCAATCTCAACGCCGTGCGTTACAGGGAAGACATCCTCCTCCCTCATGTGGTACCCTTCCTGCAGGCTCATCCTAACATGACCCTCCAGCATGACAATGCCACCAGCCATACTGCTCATTCTGTGCGTGATTTCCTGCAAGACAGGAATGTCAGTGTTCTGCCATGGCCAGTGAAGCGCCCGGATCTCAATTCCATTGAGCACGTCTGGGACCTGTTGGATCGGAGGGTGAGCGCTAGGGCCATGCCCCCCAGAAATGTCTGGGAACTTGCAGGTGCCTTGGTGTAACTGGTGGCCACACCAGATACTTACTGTTCCTTTTGATTTTGACCCCCCTTGATTCAGGGACACATTATTCAATTTCTGTTAGTCACATGTTTGTGGAACTTGTTCAGTTCATGTCTCAGTTGTTTAATTTTGTTATGTTCATACAAATATTTACACATGTTAACCTGTTGATCCTACTTGAGACGCAGACGTCTCAAGTAGGCACCTGGAAATGCAAATGCGCTACGCTAAATGCTAAATGTACTCGTTAAAACTCAAACGTTCATTAAAACACACATACAGGGTATTGAATTAAAGCTACACTCGTTGTGAATCTAGCCAACAAGTCAGATTTTTAAAATGCTTTTCGGCGAAAGCATGAGAAGCTATTATCTGATAGCATGCAACACCCCAAAATGCCTGAAGGCGACGTAAACAAAAGAATTAGCGCTACACAAAGAAGCAGAAATAAAATATAAAACATTCATTACTTTTGACGAGCTTCTTTCTTGGCACTCCTATAAGCCCCATAAACATCACTATTGGGTCTTTTTTTCGATTAAATTGGTCCATATATACCCAAAATAGCCATCTATGGAAACTGTGTAATTCAGAAAAAACATTGTTTCAAAACGGTGCGTCATTTTTTAAAATTAAAAAAGTTGATGATAAACTTTCACAAAACACTTCGAAATACTTTTGTAATCCAACTTTAGGTATTAGTAAACGTTTATAATCTATCAAAATGATCACGGGGCGATGTGTATTCAATAGCTCCACGTCTTCAAATCATGGTCGAAAATCTCGACTCCAAAACATCCTGTCGGAGACCGGAAGAAATGGAATGTCTTTCCTTTGTTTGACTAAGAAATAACTCTCAGGAAAATGACGACAATGGCGACATCGTGTGGAATCTGTAGGAATTGCATCCGAGGCCCTATTTAATTTGGTACAATACATGAAAGTGGCGCATGGATATTATTTTCAGCTTTCAGTGACCAGTTTTTCTTGAGCTTTTCGATGAAACACAGGCTCTGTTATAGTCACAGCCGTGATTTAACCAGTTTTAGAAACTTCAGAGTGTTTTCTATCCACACATACTAATCATATGCATATACTATATTCCTGGCATGAGTAGCAGGACGCTGAAATGTTGCGCGATTTTTAACAGAATGTTCGAAAAAGGAGGGGGTAGACTTAAGAGGTTTTAATTAAGTTTGCTGAAAATAAACACAGTTGACAGTGAGAGGACAATTATTTTTTTGCTGACTTTAGGTATGTGTTCAGGTAAAATTAAAAATGTTGTTTTGTTCTATAAACTACTGATAACATTTCACCGAAATTCCAAATAAAAACATTGTCATTTAGAGCATTTAGAGCATTTATTTAAAAAATATGACAACTGGTCTAAATAACAAAAAAATGCAGTGTTGTCAGACCTCGAATAATGCAAAGAAAATATGTTCATGATCATTTTTAAACGACACAATACTAATGTTGTAACTTCAAAAGAGTTCAGTAATCAATATTTGGTGGAATAACCCTGATTTTCAATCACAGCTGTGTCTTGGCATGCTCTCCACCAGTCATTGATTTTGGGTGACTTTATGCCACTACTGGCGCAAAAAATCCAAGCAGCTCAGCTTTCTTTGATGGCTTGTGACCATCCATCTTCCGCTTGATCACATTCCAGAGGTTTTCAATGGGGTTCAGGTCTGGAGATTGGGCTGGACATGACAGGGTCTTGATCTGGAGGTCCTCCATCCACACCTTGATTGACCTGACTGTGTGGCATGGAGCATTGTCCTGCTGGAAAAAAACTATCCTCAGAGTTGGGGAACATTGTCAGAGCAGACGGAAGCAAGTTTTCTTCCAGGACAACCTTGTACGTGGCTTTATTCATGCGTCCTTCACAAAGACAAATCTGCCCGATTCCAGCCTTGCTGAAGCACCCCAGATCATCACCGATCCTCCACCGAATTTCACGCATCCACTGTGAAATTTTGTGGAGGATCGGGGACGATCTGGGCGTGCTTCAGCAAGGCTAGAATCGAGCAGATTTGTAGGGTGTAGGGCAGATTTGTTCTCTAACGATCTGGTGCTTTTGTGCCCAGCCATGGAGGGCCTACAGCAGCACCCAGATCTTCTGCACAGATTCTATCAGACCTGGGCCAGTCAACCTCAGTAAGACAAAAATAATGGTGTTCCAAAAAAGAACCGGTCATCAGGACCACAAATTCAAATTCCATCTAGACACTGTTGCCCTAGAGCAGTGGTTCCCATACTTTTTTTTGTCCCGTACCCCTTCAAACATTCAACCTCCAGCTGCGTAACCCCTCTTGCACTGGGGTCTGCGGACTCTCAAATGTTTTTTTTTCTCCATTATTGTAAGCCAGCCATACACACTATACAATACATTTAGGGATAGACGTCCCGTCAGCGGGACACCTGTCAACAATGAAATTGGAGGGCGCGCAATTCAAATACATAATCGCAATATTAAACATTTATGAACGTACAAGTGTCTTACATCGGTTAAAAGCATACATTCTTGTTAATCTAACTGCATTGTCCGATTTACCATAGGCTTTACAGCGAAAGCATACTGTTGTGTCTTTGGCTATGCCGGATTAAGTGATATGACATGCTATTCTATAAAATCCTTACCTGATTGAGCTAATCATGTAAATGCAATTAACTGTAAAGTCGGGGCACCACAAAATAATATTTATAGAGCTGTTACCTTCCGAATAAACTCTTAAAGACCTAGTAATATTTTACATCAATAGCTGTCAATATTAATCGTCACCTTGTTTCAGTCTCATCTGAAAGTTGTAAATTCTTGGTTATTTTCACAAACCCTGGCTAACAAGTTGAATCAGCAATACAAAATTGGGTTTAATTATTTATTTACTAAATACCTAACTAATCACACAGAATTACATATACACAGAATTAATCATACCTTGATTACAAATTATGTCATAAAGGAAAACGTCCCTAGCGGATGGAACAGATATGACAGCTGGTTACACAAGGAAAAGGGGGTTGGGTTTGAGTGAAAGAGCGGGAAGACTGAAGAACAAAGGAAGAAGCTTTGTCTCTATCGGGCCGTAGGCAGCTACTCTATCGTAAATACAGAATCTTATGCATTCTATATTACCACCCATTTGGAAAAGGAAAATGCAATAAATATTTACTCTGAGCTGCGCTTCAATAGGTTTGTGGTAGATGGAAGGCCGTGTTGCCCAACAGAGTCCTTTGTCCTTTGAAGAGTGTCTCTGGTGGTGAACGGGAAACGTTGTAGTGTTGTCGTTGTGTGGTAGACGGGATACTCTGTCTGTCCTCTCCCAGCCCACGTTTACAGTGGCCGCTGCTAACTCAACGGCTAGGAGGAATCACTTCTGTAGCAAATAAGAGTTCAAAGTTCATACCATTCGCAACCAAAGCTCACTCTGAGGTTGGTTTCATTCTGTAGTTATTTTCTGAATCCTTCTGACATCCGACCGTCGTCCTAATGTACCCAGAACAGGAGGTTACATTTTAGTCAAGGGCTTATATAGTGGAGGGAGAGACGGGTGTGTTTCATAGTTTATAACCCATGTCTCTTCACAGGGGCGGGCCAATGATTGAGCAGAGCTCTAACCGTCATAAAAACTGAATTCTCTCATTTGGAAGCTAAAATTACATTGAATCTTTTCACAAATAGTTTTATATTTAAACATTTAAATTGCACAACAATCCCATGTGAACCTGATAACTAGAATGTTTAGACATTCCCAGATACAGTTTATGTCGTCCTGTCATCAGTCATAATGTCTCAGATGACAACCGAACTGACATCATATTCATTAAGTACCAACACATATTTTCCATTGGTTGGACTGCCGAAATATGGTCCCTTTCCCCCCACGGTTTGATGTTCCCAGACTCTCTATGTTTAACAAAGGCTATTCAAGAGTCCTTCAGTAAAGTCAAGAGAGAGAGAGAGGGGAGAAAGGTATTTATGGGTGGTCATAAACATTACCCACAGGCCAACGTCATGACAATACCATGCAATTGTTTGAGGACGGCGCCACACATCAACATATTTTTCAACCAGCACAGGCCTCATAAAATCACAAATAGTGATTAAATAATCACTTACTTTTTGAAAATCTTCCTCTGTTTGCAATCCCAAGGGTCCCAGCTACAATCCATTGATTTCAGCAATCCACTCATTCAACATGCTGACAAAGGAATCCATAAAGCTACCGCTAAACTTTGTTCAAACAAGTCAAACTACATTTCTATTCAACACTCAGTTACCCGAAAATAATAAATAAACTATAATATTTCATACGGAAAGAAGCATGTTCAATAGAAAAGTCAAATTAGCAAGTGCGCGTCTTCTTTGTCCTGTGCCCACAGATTGATTTTCCACTGTGACTCTTTGTACCCAAACTCCAAATTCTTCCTCGTTTTGGAAGAAACAAGCCTGAAACCTCGAACAAAGACTGTTGACATCTAATGCAAGAGCAAGGCTACAATGTATTATTCCAACCAGGTGCAATTTATATTTTGCCCACTAGATGGCAGCAGTGTATGTGCAATGTTTTAGACTGATTCAATGAACCATTGCATTTCTGTTGAAAAAATTTGTCTCAAGACTGACCAAATGTGCCTAATTTGTTTATAAATAACTTTTCATGTTCAAAATTGTGCACTCTCCTCAAACAATAGCATGGTATTCAATCACTGTAATAGCTACTGTAAATTGGATAGTGCAGTTGCATTAACAAGAATTTAAACTTTCTGCCACTATGTCCTCAATGTCTATGTCCTGGGAAATGTTCTTGTTACTTACAACCTCATGCTAATTGCATTAGCCTACGTTAGCTCAACCGTCCTGTGGAAGGGACACAGATCCCGAAGAAGTTTTAACCTTTTGAAGATCTGAAGACTCAAGACAAATCTGTTCAGTCTTCTGAGGGGAAATAGATTTTGTCGTGCCCTCTTCACGACTGTCTTGGTGTGCTTAGACCATGTTAGTTTGTTGGTGATGTGGATGACAAGGAACTTGACGCTCTCAACCTGCTCCACTACATCCCTGTTGATGAGAATGGAGGGGTGCTCTGTCCTCCTTTTCCTGTAGTCCACAATAATCTCCTTTGTCTGGATCACATTGAGCGAGAAGTTGTTGTCCTTGCACCACATGGTCAGGTCTCTTATCTCCTCCCTATAGGCTGTCTCATCGTTGTCGGTGATCACTGTTGTGATCAGGCCTACTTCCTGCTTAAATTTGTGCTTGTATGTAGGAATCAGGAGGATAGAATTATGGTCAGATTTGCCAAATGGAGGGCGAGGGAGAGCTTTGTACACGTCTCTGTGTGTGGAGTAAAGGTGGCCCAGAGGGAGAGCTTTGTACATGTCTCTGTGTGTGGTGTAAAGGTTTTTTCCCCCTCTGGTTGCACATTTAACCTGCTGATAGAAATGAGGTAAAACTGATTTAAGTTTCCCTGCATTAAAGTCCCCGGCCACTAGGAGAGCCACCTCTGGAAAAGCATTTTCCTGTTTGCTTATGGCGGTATACAGCTCTTTGAGTGCGGTTTTAGTGCCAGCATCGGTCTGTGGTGGTATGTAGACAGCTACAAAAAATACAGATGAATCTCTCTGGGTAGATATTGTGGTCTACATATTATCATGAGATGCTCTACCTCAGGCGAGCAAAACCTTGAGATTTCCTTAGATATCCTGTACCAGCTGTTGTTTACATATATGCATAGGCCCCACCCCATGTCTTACCATAGGCTACGGTTCTATTCTGCCAATAGAGTGTATAACCCTCCAGCTGTATGTTGTTAGTGAAACATAAGATATTACAGTTTTTAATGTCCCGTTGGTAGGATATACATGCTTTCAGTTCATCCCATGTATTTTTCAGCGATTAAACGGTAGCTGGCAGGATGGAAGGCAAAGGCAGATTAGCCACTCATCGCCTGATCCTAACAAGGCACCCCAATCTTTTCCCACGAAATCTCAATCTTTTTACACAAAATCTCAGTTTCCTTCTCCAGCGAAAGCTGGGGATCTGGGCCTGGTCGGGTGTCTGTAGTATTTCCTTCCCGTCCGACTCATTGAAAAAACTCTCCGTCTAATCTGAGGTGAGTAATCACAGTTCTGATGACAAGAAGCTCTTTTTGGTCATAAGAGACGATAGCAGCAACATCATGTACAAAAGTTACAAACAATGCGAAAAACAAACAAAATAGCATGGTTGGTTAAGAGCCGATAAGACGGCAGCCATCCCCTCCAGCTCCATCTTTCTTCTGGTTCTGATGGCAGGCTATTCTGGTTCTGGTGACAGGCTATTCTGGTTCTGGTGACAGGCTATTCTGGTTCTGGTGACAGGCGAAGTGCCCACTGCCCACAAAATGAGGTGGAAACTGAGCTGCACTTCCAAACCTCCTGCCAAATGTATGACCATACTAGAGACACATATTTCACTCAGATTACACAGACCCACAAATAATTAATTTATTGTACATTTTTATATACTCCCATATCTACTGGGTGAAATTTCAGTGTGCCATCACAGCAGCAAGATTTGTGACCTTTTGCCACAAGAAAAGGTCAACCAGTGAAGAACGAACACCATTGTAAATACAACCCATATTTATGCTTATTTATTTTCCCTTTATGTCTTATCTACTTCACTTGCTTTGTCAATGTTAACATACTGTATACTGCATACTGTTTCCCATGCCAATTAAACCCCTAAATTGAATTTAAATTTAATTGAGAGAGAGTTTGTCGTGAGACCTCTGGTCAGGCTGAGATTGTATAAAATAGAACCAGGACGGGCTAACCACCTAATACCTACCAGAAGAGAAATTGGATTCCTTTAACATGACTACATCATTCTCTTACTCCAGATGTAACTCAATGACAGTTGATGCTTGATGCTGAAGAACAGGTGCTTTTTGCCAAGTGAAGCAGCACATCCCACGGGTGTGGTTGACATGCAATGACAACCACGGCAATGATTTTGACAATGCTGTCACTGAAATAATAGTTGGCAAAGAGAGAGGACTCACAAAGATTTTGAAAACAAATCCAATTTTGATAAGCTTCCATATCTATTGGGTGTATACCACAGTGTGCCACCACAGCAGCAAGATTCTTGACTCGTTGTCACAAGAAAAGGGCAACCAGTGGAACACAAACACCATTGTAAATACAACCTATATTTATCTGTCTATTTATTTTCCCTCTCATACTTCAACTATTTGCACATTGTTACAACACTGTACATAGACAATAATTTGAAATGTCTATATTATTTTAACATGTTCGTGATTGTAATGTTTACTGTTAGTTTTTAATTATTTATTTCCCTTGTTAATTTCCTGTCTATTTCACTTGTTTTTACAACGTAAACATATGTTTCCCATGGCATTAAAGCCCTGTGAATTGAATCGAGAGGGGATAGGGGGGAGAGAGAGAGAGTGAGGAAAAGGGGGAGGGTGAGCATGAGAGAGAGAGGCAGAGCGAAAGAGAGAGAGAGAGAGAGAGTGTGCATGTGTGTGTGTGTGTGTGTGTGTGTGTGTGTGTGTGTGTGTGTGTGTGTGTGTGTGTGTGTGTGTGTGTGCATGTGGGTGCAAATTACATCGGAATGTGGTGATGCTGAGTGTTACTACAACACCGTCACATTTCATGAGCTGGATCAGTGAGATATACCACTCAGGGCCCATATTTATAAAGCTTCTCAGTGTAGGAGTGCTGATCTAGGATCACGTCCCCACTGTCCATGTTATCTTATTTATTATGATCGAAAAGGCCAAACTGATCCTAGATCAGCACTCTGAGACTCTTTAAGAACACGGGCCCTGATTTGACACTTGGAGGGACTAAAATGTATTGTTCAGATTTGTATTTTTATTGAACCTTTATTTAACTAGGCAAGTCAATTAAGAACAAATTCTTATTTACAACGACGGCCCACCCTGGCCAAACCCTAACCCGGACGATGCTGGGCCAACTGTGCTCCGCCCTATGGGACTCCCAATCATGGCCGGTAGTGATTCAGCCTGGAATCAAACCAGGGTCTGTAGTGATGCCTCTAGCACTGAGATGTAGTGCCTTAGACCGCTGCACTACTCGGGAGCACCAACGATTACATTGTTAAGCTCTGGAGTGATTTGAATTGATGCAAATGTTAGGTAGGTTGTTAGAGGCGATACGCTGCTGATATGAAGTATAACCATGAAGTGCTGTAGCTAAGTACCTAGCTAGCTCTTTAACATGGATCCGTCAAGGTTGAGCTTGCTCCAGATGTCTGTAAAAAAATTATAGTTTTAATCATGTTTTTAACCATGTTTTGTTTGTTTACCTGCACTTTGGTTACAAACATTGGAATAAAACAAGCTTATATTTTGGGTTCTGATGGGGTACAACAGTTGACTCATGAGACATTTATAAGTTCCATTCTTCCAGAATCATTGGGTACATATTATTCATTTTTAAGTCCAAAAATGGATGTAGCAACTGCTGATTTCCCCTTTAAGTTGCAGACTGGCATTTATCACAAAGCTAATGGGCCATGGCTGAATTATAGGTGACTGTTGATCAAGAAGACAGGGACAAATTGGTTACCTATGAGGCTAATAAGCATCCAGTGTGTGTGAGGGTGTGTTTGAGTATGTGTGTGAGGATGAGGGTGTGTTTGTGTATGTGTGTGAGGGTGTGTTTGTGTATGTGTGTGAGGGTGTGTTTGTGTATGTGTGTGAGGGTATGTTTGTGTATGTGTGTTAGGGTGTGTTTGTGTGTGAGGGTGTGTTTGTGTATGTGTGTTAGGGTGTGTTTGTGTATGTGTGTGAGGGTGTGTTTGTGTATGTGTGTGGGGGTGTGTTTGTGTATGTGTGTGAAGTTGAGGGTGTGTCTGTGTATGTGTGTGAGGGTGTGTTCGTGTATGTGTGTGAGGGTGTGTTTGCGTATGTGTGTGAGGGTGTGTTTGTGTATGTGTGTGAGGGTGTGTTTGTGTATGTGTGTGAGGGTGTGTTTGTGTATGTGTGTGAGGGTGTGTTTGTGTATGTGTGTGAGGGTGTGTTTGTGTATGTGTGTGGGGGTGTGTTTGTGTATGTGTGTGAAGTTGAGGGTGTGTTTGTGTATGTGTGTTAGGGTGTGTTCGTGTATGTGTGTGAGGGTGTGTTCGTGTATGTGTGTGAGGATGAGGGTGTGTTTGTGTATGTGTGTGAGGGTGAGGGTGTGTTTGTGTATGTGTGTGAGGGTGTGTTTGTGTATGTGTGTGAGGGTGTGTTTGTGTCTTTAGAAGAGCGTTGTGTGTGTTTTCTCAAGCACAGTGGAATGTCAGAATAAATGGTAAATAAGCAATACCATGTTAGTATTCCAATACTCTGGATCTGTTATTTGATTTGTGATGTATAAACACTGACACTGAAATAGACCTTTGTCCATTTTAACCTTCTACACAGGCTGTTCTGACCTTGAGGACTTTTGTCTCTCAATTCAATTTCAATTCAAGGGCTTTATTGGCATGGGAAACATATGCTTACATTGCCAACACAAGTGAAATAGATAATAAACAAAAATGAAATAAACAATAAAGAAATGAACAGTTAACATTACACTCACAAAGTTCCAAAAATAATAATACATTTAAAATGTCACATTATGTGCAAATAGTTTAAGTGCAAAAGGGAAAATAAATAAACATAAATATGGGTTGTATTTACAATGGTGTTTGTTCGTCACTTCTTGCCCTTTTCTTGTGGTAACAGGTCACAAATCTTGCTGCTTGATGGCACACGTGGTATTTCACCCAATAGATATGGGAGTTTATCAAAATTGGGTTTGTTTTCAAATTCTTTGTGGGTCTGTGATCTGTGGGATATGTTTCTCTAAAGTGGTTATACATTTGGCAGGAGGGTAGGAAGTGTAGCTCTGTTTCTATCACATTTTGTTGGCAGTGGGCACATGGCCTGTCACTTCCCGAGAGCCAGGTCTGCCTATGGCAGCTTCTTTCAATTGCAATGCTCACTGAGTCTATACATAGTCAAGGATTTTCTTAATTTAGGGTCAGTCACAGTGGTCAGGTTTTTGGCCACTGTGTACACTCTGTTTAGGGCCAGTTAGCGTTCCAATTTGCTTTGGTTTTTGGTTGATTCATTCCAGTGTGTCAAATAGTTTATTTTTGCTTTCTCATAATTTGGTTGGGTCTAAATGTATTTCTAACCTGGGGCTCTATGGGGTATATTTGTGTTTGTGAACAGAGCACCAGAACCAGCTGGCTGAGGGAACTCTTCTATAGGCCATTATTGTCTTGTCTCTTAGATAATTTATTTGTGGAAGTTACCTGTGGTGTTGATGTTTATACCGAGATAGGTGTAATTCTTTATCTTCTCTAGGGCAATAGTGTCTAGCTATAATTTATATTTTTTGACTTGGCTATTGAACCTTTTTTTGGAACACAATTATGTTGGTCTTACTGAGAATCACTGTCAGACCCCAACTCTGGCATAATCTGTGCAGAAGATCTAGGTGCTGCTGTAGGCCCTACTTGGTTGGGGACAGAAGCACTAGATAATCTGCAAACAGTAGACATTTGATTTCGGAGTCCAGTAGGGTAAGGCCGGGTGCTGCAGACTGCTGTCGTGTCCTAGGATATATATTGAAGAGGGTGGGGCTCAAGCTGCATCCCTGTCTCGCCCCACAGCCCTGAGGAAATAAATCATTGTGTTTATTGCCAATTTTAACGACACAGTTGTTGTTTGTGTACATTGATTTCATAATGTCACATGTTTTCCTCCCAGCACTGCTTTCCATCAATTTGTATAGCAGACCCTCATGCCAAATTGAGTCAAAAGCTTTTTTGAAATCAACAAAGCATGAAAATACTTTGTTTTTGTTCGTTTGTTAATAAGGGTGTACATACGTGGTCTGTCATTGTTTTCACTGAGGAAATGTTGGAGACTTCCACCCTGCTCCCATACAGCGCGAGCAGGGTGGAAGTATTTTCTTGGTAGCATGGTGGAGTATTTTTCAATCACTCCCTTGAGTGCTGTGGTCACCCTTTCCTGTTGTATGCTCAGGTCCTTTGTGCCTGTGTGTATTATTATGTGGCTGGGTGACCCGAGTTGGTCCTCAGACAGAAGGTCTAGGGTGCACTGGGTGTTTGGACACCAGAGTTTAGACACTGCGAGTTTGGGAAAAAGTGTATTTTCTTGTATATATTTCCCAATTGAGTCCATATGGAGTACAATATGTGGCTTGTGTGTGTCCTTATTGGGTGTGGGGGGTTTGTCAGGAGTGCTATCATTGGGGATGCTAGGATGGGGGTGAGGTCCCCTGGGCTTGGGGTTCTTCATTCATCTGTCCTGCTGTTATGTTGAGGCTATGGTCAGGGTCTGGGGTGGACTGCTCTGCTATGGTGTCAAGACATTGGTCAGGATCTGAGGTGGGCTGTTCTGCAGGCTTCTCTGTGGGGGTGGCCAGCTCTCTCATGGGTTGTTCTCTGTCACATGTCATCTTTCTCACCTTCTCCTCCAGCTATGTCACCTTATCCTCTAGTTGTCTCATCTTCTCCTGCCGCTGGGCCTCCTTCTTCCGCTCCTGCTATTTCCCCTGTTGAAGTTGTCTCACCAAAGTCCGGAGTGCAGATCTGTCTCTCTCCACCTCCAGCTCCCCTGGTCTGGTTGAGGGGGTGTTGTTGTGTGGACTGTTGTCTGGGTCTGTGCTGTATGGAGTGTGTTCACCTACTGTTCCAGCTCGACCTGCCTTACCTCCAGCTGGATGAATGTATCATTTATTTCTGTGAGAGGTCCGTGGGGCGACGCACAATTGGCCTAGCGTCGCCCGGGTTAGGGAGGGCTTGGTCGGTAGGGGTGTCCTTGTCTCATCGCGCACGGGCTGGGCGCAGTGTACGCTAACCAAGGTGGCCAGGTGCACGGTGTTTCCTCCGGCGCATTGGTGCGGCTGGCTTCCGGGTTGGATGTGCGCTGTGTTAAGGCTTGGTTGGTTGTGTATCGGAGGACGCATGACTTTCAACCTTCGTCTCTCCCGAGCCCGTACGGGAGTTGTAGCGATGAGACAAGATAGTAGCTACTACAACAATTGGATACAACAAAATTGGGGAGAAAAAGGGGTAAAATTCAAAAAAAAAAAAAAAACATTTTAAATTGAACCTTTATCAGTTATTCAGTTATTCAGTCAGTTATTAAGAACAAATTCTTATTTACAGTGACGGTTACTGGCCCAATGCTCTACCCACTAGGCTACCTGCCGTCGCAGATGAACAGTAAACATTACACTCACAGAGGTTCCAAAGGAATAGAGACATTTCAAATGTCATATTATGTCTATGTACAGTGTTGCACAAATGCACAAATAGTTCAAACTTCATCGGGATAGGGGGCACAATTTTCACACCCTGATGAAAAGCGTGCCCAAAGTAAACTGCCTGTTTCTCATGCCCGGAAGTTAGGATATGCATATAATTGGTAGATTTGGTTAGAAAACACTCTAATGTTTCTAAAACTGTTAAAATTATGTCTGTGAGTATAACAGAACTGAAATGGCAGGTGAAGCCCCGAGGAAAAACCACCTCCCCCCAAAACAATCAGCTTATCACTGTTTTCAATGGCTAGTACTATAATTATAAGCCCAAGTCCTCCCAAATTGCAGCTCCTAGGGCTTCCACTAGATGTCAATAGTCTTTAGAAAGAGTTTCAGGCTGGTTTTTGGTAAAATGACCCAGAAATTGTAGTTTTTCTAGGTGGCTCCAATTTTGGCTGTAGTGTTTACAAGTGCGTGGAGGAAAGTGTGTTCTTATTTATCTCCGGTAATGAACATACTATTCTCCGTAAATAAATTTTATTGTTTATTTGCGTATTACGATACCTAAGGTTTGATTAAAAATGTTGTTTAACTTCTTTGGAAAAGTTTATTAATAACGTTTGGGATTCATTTTGTATGCATTTTGATGGAGGGAAACTGAGTGGATTATTGACTGAAGCGCGCCAGCTAAACTGAGTTTTTATTGATATAAAGAAGGACATTATTGAACAAAAGGAACGTTTGTGATGTAACTGGGACCTTTTGGAGTGCCAACAGAAGAAGATCATCAAAGGTAAGGTATTTTTTATATCGCTATTTCTGACTTTCGTGTCACAACCGCCTGGTTGAAATATGTTTTTCATGTGTTGGTATGTGGGGTGCTGTCCTCAGATAATCGCATGGTTTGCTTTCGCCGTAAAGCCTTTTGAAATCTGACACAGCGGCTGGATTAACAACAAGTTAAGATTTATTTTGATGTATTACACTTGTGATTTTATGGAAGTTAAATTTTTCTAGTAATTTAATTTGAATTTTGTGCTCTGCAATTTCACCGGATGTTGTCGAGGTGTCCCGCTAGCGGCACGCCTATTCCAATGAGGTTTTAAAGTACAAAAGGGAAAATAGATAAACATAAATATGGGTTGTATTTACAATTGCATCTTCACTGGTTGCCCTATTCGTGCGGCAACAGGTCACAAATCTTTCTGCTGTGATGGCACACTGTGGTATTTAAAATCGAATCAAATCAAATCAAATGTATTTTTACAGCCCTTCTTAGATCAGCTGATATCTCAAAGTGCTGTACAGAAACCCAGCCTAAAACCCCAAACAGCAAGCAATACAGGTGTAGAGGCACGGTGGCTAGGAAAAACTCCCCAGAAAGGCCAAAACCTAGGAAGAAACCTAGAGAAGAACCAGGCTATGAGGGGTGGCCAGTGCTCTTCTGGCTGTGCCGGGTGGAGATTATAACAGAACATGGCCAAGATGTTCAAATGTTCATAAATGGTCAAATAATAATAATCACAGTAGTTGTCGAGGGTACAACAGGTCAGCACCTCAGGAGTAAATGTCAGTTGGTTTTTCATAGCCGATCATTGAGAGTATCTCTACTGCTCCTGCTGTCTCTAGAGAGTTGATGATGGCGATGATGGCTCCGAAACCCTTTTTGAGTGGATCTGTGGACTTTTCCATGTGAATATTAATATTAAAGTCACCAAAAATGTGAATATAATCTGATATGACTACAAGGTCCGATAGGAATTTAGGGAACTCAGTGAGGAACACTGTATATGGCCCAGGAAGCCTGTAAACAGCAGCTATAAAAAGTGATTTCACCCAATAGATACGGGAGTATATCAAAATTGGATTTGCTTTGGAAATCTATGTTAGGTCTCTGTAATCTGGGGGAAATATGTGTCTCTAACATGTCTCTCTCGTTCTCTCTCACCCACCCCTCTCCCCTCTGTTTCTCTAGCACAAGGTTACCAGCATACCAGGGCAGAAGCTCTAGCAGCAGTGCTGAAGAATTAAGCCACCAGCAGGTAGCCAGAAGCAGGGCCAGTAGCTATAGTTAGCATCGTAGCATATAAGCATCGTAACATCCACAAAGAACAGCAGGTGGGAAGCTAGTGGGGCGCTCGCCGTAGCGTTGTATCATCCACAGGCCTCCCTACCGATCAGCTGCATAAACCCAACTAACGAGTGACACAATGGTAAATGGTAAATGTAGAGGAAGGGAGGGATGGAGGGGGAATGGGAGAGAGAGGGAGGAGGGTCACGGAGGATAAACAGGCAGGGGGAGAGAACGGTGAGGGAGAGAATTAAGAGACATCAGGGCCTGGGAGGGGGGTGTTGACTCACACACACACACACACACAGTTGGGTTCATGCTATGATAATCATCTTTCCGATGGCCTTGGCACATAATGTTGAAGACGGAAGATTGCATACACCCTAGCCAAATACATTTAAATTCAGTTTTTCACGATCCCTGACATACAATCCAATTAAAAAATCCCTGTTTTAGGTCAGTTAGGATCACCACTTTATTTTAAGAATGTGAAATGTAAGAATAATAGTAGAGAGAATTATTTATTTCAGCTATGATTTCTTTCATCCCATTCCCAGTGTTACGCTCCTCGTTTGGAAGATGACCGGACCAAGTTGCAGCGTGGTAGGCGTACATTTTCTTTATAAATGTTCCACCAAAAACCAATAAACAACACAACGAATGTAAAACTTTGTAGCGCTAAACCTGCAACAAACAAATACAACAAACAAAGCACACAGTTCTGTCAGGCTAAGAAACTATACAGAAAACAAGATCCCACAGTTCTGTAAGGCTAAGAAACTATACAGAAAACAAGATCCCACAGTTCTGTAAGGCTAAGAAACTATACAGAAAACAAGACCCCACAGTTCTGTAAGGCTAAGAAACTATACAGAAAACAAGATCCCACAGTTCTGTCAGGCTAAGAAACTATACAGAAAACAAGATCCCACAGTTCTGTAAGGCTAAGAAACTATACAGAAAACAAGATCCCACAGTTCTGTCAGGCTAAGAAACTATACAGAAAACAAGATCCCACAGTTCTGTCAGGCTAAGAATCTATACAGAAAACAAGATCCCACAGTTCTGTAAGGCTAAGAAACTATACAGAAAACAAGATCCCACAGTTCTGTCAGGCTAAGAAACTATACAGAAAACAAGATCCCACAGTTATGTCAGGCTAAGAAACTATACAGAAAACAAGATCCCACAGTTCTGTAAGGCTAAGAAACTATACAGAAAACAAGATCCCACAGTTATGTCAGGCTAAGAAACTATACAGAAAACAAGATCCCACAGTTCTGTCAGGCTAAGAAACTATACAGAAAACAAGATCCCACAGTTCTGTCAGGCTAAGAAACTATACAGAAAACAAGATCCCACAGTTCTGTCAGGCTAAGAAACTATACAGAAAACAAGATCCCACAGTTCTGTAAGGCTAAGAAACTATACAGAAAACAAGATCCCACAGTTCTGTCAGGTTAAGAAACTATACAGAAAACAAGATCACACAGTTCTGTAAGGCTAAGAAACTATACAGAAAACAAGATCCCACAGTTCTGTCAGGCTAAGAAACTATACAGAAAACAAGATCCCACAGTTATGTCAGGCTAAGAAACTATACAGAAAACAAGATCCCACAGTTCTGTAAGGCTAAGAAACTATACAGAAAACAAGATCCCACAGTTATGTCAGGCTAAGAAACTATACAGAAAACAAGACCCCACAGTTATGTCAGGCTAAGAAACTATACAGAAAACAAGATCCCACAGTTCTGTCAGGCTAAGAAACTATACAGAAAACAAGATCCCACAGTTCTGTCAGGCTAAGAAACTATACAGAAAACAAGATCCCACAGTTCTGTCAGGCTAAGAAACTATACAGAAAACAAGATCCCACAGTTCTGTCAGGCTAAGAAACTATACAGAAAACAAGATCCCACAGTTCTGTCAGGCTAAGAAACTATACAGAAAACAAGATCCCACAGTTCTGTAAGGCTAAGAAACTATACAGAAAACAAGATCCCACAGTTCTGTAAGACTAAGAAACTATACAGAAAACAAGATCACACAAAACCCAAAAGGAAAATTACAACTTATATGTGATCCCCAATCAGAGACAACGATGGACAGCTGCCTCTGATTGGGAAACACACACACACACACGGCAAAAAACAAAGAAATAGAAAACCTAGACTTTCCCACCTGAGTCACACCATGACCTAACCAAACATAGAAAATAATAAGGAACTCTAAGGTCAGGGAGTGACACTCAGTGAGTCAGAAGTTTGCAAACACTCAATTAGTATTCGGTAGGATTGAGGTCAGGGCTTTGTGATGGCCACTCCAGTACCTTGACTTTGTTGTCCTTTAGCCATTTTGCCACAACTTTGCTTGCAAGTATTCTTGGGGTCATTGTCCATTTGGAAGACACATTTGCGACCAAGCTTTAACTTCCTGACTGATGTCTTGAGATGGTGCTTCAATATTTCCACGTCATTTCCCTACCTCATGATGCCATCTATTTTGTGAAGTGCAGCAGTCCCTCCTGCAGCAAAGCACCCCCACAACATGATGCTGCCACCCCTGTGCTTCACGGTTGGGATGGTGTTCTTCGGCTTGCAAGACTCCCCCTTTTTCCTCCAAACAAAACTATGGTCATTATGGCCAAACAGTTCTATTTTTGTTTCATCAGACCAGAGGACATTTCTCCAAAAAGTACGATCTTTGTCCCCATGTGCAGTTGCAAACCGTAGTCTGTCTTTTTATGGAGGTTTTGGAGCAGTGGCTTCTTCCTTGATGAGCAGCCTTTCAGGTTATGTCGATATAGGACTCGTTTTCCTGTGGATATAGATACTTTTGTTTCTGTTTCCTCCAGCATCTTCACAAGGTCATTTGATGTTCTGGGATTGATTTGCACTTTTCGCACCAAAGTACGTTCATCTCTAGGTGACAGAACGCGTCTCCTTCCTGAGCGGTATGGCGGCTGCATGGTCCCATGGTGTTTATACTTGCAAACTATTTTTTTTGTACAGATGAACGTGGTACCTTCAGGCGTTTGGAAATTTCTCCCAAGGATGAACCAGACTTGTGGAGGTTTACAATATTTTTTCTGAGGTCTTGGCTGATTTCTTTTGATTTTCCCATGATGTCAAGCAGAGAGGCACTGAGTTTGAAGGTAGGCCTTGAAATACATCCACAGGTACACCTCTAATTGACTCAAATGATGTCAATTGACTCAAATGAGGTAATTTAGCCTATCGGAAGCTTCAAAAGCCATGACATAATTTTCTGGAATTTTCCAAGCTGTTTAAAGACACAGTCTACTTAGTGTATGTAAACTTCTGACCCACTGGAATTGTGATACAGTGAATTATAAGTGAAATAATCTGTCTGTAGATAATTGTTGGAAAAATTACTTGTCTCATGCACAAAGTAAATGTCCTAACTGACTTGCCAAAACTATAATTTGTTAACAAGAAATTTGTGGAGTGGTTGAAAAACAAGTTTTAATGACTCCAACCTAAGTGTATGTACACCTCCAACTTCAACTGTAAACCCCACACATTCTCACCCCCCCCCCCATCTCTGTTAATCTCCACTGCCCCCCCCCCCCCCCACATGGTTCTCAATTCAATTCCATTTCAAGGTGCTTCATTGGCATGACATAAGTGAAAGTGGAGCCTCTGTCTCTCTCTCTGCTCCTCTCTCTTTTTCTCTCTCACTCACTCTCACTTTCTAACTCTATTTCTCTCTCTGTATCTGTCTCTCTCCATCTCAATTAAATTCAATTCAAAGGGCTTTGTTGGCATGTGAAACATATGTTTACATTGTCAAAGTGAGTGAAATACATAATAAACAAAAGTAATTAACAAATAATAAATAACTAACAAAACATGAACAGTAAATATCACACTCACAGAAGTTCCAAAGGAATAGAGACATTTCAAATGTCATATTATGGCTATATACAGAGTTGTAACAAATTGTGTGCAAATTGTGTTAGTTCTTCACTGGTTAACCTTTTCATGAGGCAACAGGTCATGTCATACATTTGGCAGGAAGTTAGGAAGTGCAGCTCAGTTTCCACCTCATTTTGTGGGCAGTGTGCACATAGAGAAGACACTAAATAAACTCCAGTTAGTGCTAAATACAGCTGCTTGAATCCTGACTAGAACCAAAAAATGTGATCATATTACTCCAGTGCTAGCCTCCCTACACTGGCTTCCTGTCAAAGCAAGGGCTGATTTCAAGGTTTAACTACTAACCTACAAAGCATTACATGGGCTTGCTCCTACCTATCTCTCTGATTTGGTCCTGCCGTACATACCTACACGTACGCTACGGTCACAAGAAGCAGGCCTCCTAATTGTCCCTAGAATGTCTAAGCAAACAGCTAGAGGCAGGGCTTTGTCCTATTGAGCTCCATTTTTATGGAATGGTCTGCCTACCCACTTGAGAGACGCAGACTCGGTCCCAACCTTTAAGTCTTTACTGAAGACTCATCTCTTCAGTGGGTCATACGATTGAGTGTAGTCTGTGCCAGGAGTGGGAAGGTGAACGGAAAGGCTCTGGAGCAACGAACCGCCCTTGCTGTCTCTGCCTGGACGGTTCTCCTCTTTCCACTGGGATTCTCTGCCTCTAACCCTATTACAGGGGCTGAGTCACTGGCTTACTGGTGCTCTTCCATGCCGTCCCTTCCATGCCGTCCCTAGGAGGGGTGCTTCACTGGAGTGGGTTGAGTCACTGATGTGATCTTCCTGTCTGGGTTGGCGCCCCCCCTTGGGTTGTGAGATCTTTGTGGGCTATACTTGGCCTTGTCTCAGGATGGTAAGTTGGTGGTTGAATATATCCCTCTAGTGGTGTGAGGGCTGTGCTTTGGCAAAGTGGGTGGGGTTATATCCTTCCTGTTTGGCCCTGTCCGGGGGTGTCCTCAGATGGGGCCACAGTGTCTCCTGACCCCTCCTGTCTCAGCCTCCAGTATTTATGCTGCAGTAGTTTATGTGTCGGGGGGCTAGGGTCAGTTTGTTATATCTGGAGTACTTCTCCTGTCTTATCCGGTGTCCTGTGTGAATTTAAGTATGCTCTCTCTAATTCTCTCTTTCTCTCTTTCTTTCTCTCTCTCAGAGGACCTGAGCCCTAGGATCATTCCTCAGGACCACCTGGCATGATGCCTCCTTGCTGTCCCCAGTCCACCTGGCCGTGCTTCTTCTGTTAATGATAATACAGAGGACTTTCCCAAGGTTGCTGTTGACGCATATCCCCCGGTAGTTATTGGGGTCAAATGTATCTCCGCTTTTGAGTATTGGGGTGATCATTCCTTGGTTCCAAATATTCCAAAAGTAATAGTGTGCAAACCGGAGGCTAAGTACATTCAGGGAATGTTTTTGAGACAGAATGTTTGCATAAGGGTGTTAGTTGCAGATTCTAGCAGAGACAGTGTTGTCATTTCAGACACTTTTGTAAAATTTCAGTTAAGGGTTTGTTAAAGAAGGTACAAAGAATAGCCATGGTGTAAGGACAGATATAGGGGAGGCAATCTATAAAGCAATAGAGTCCATGTGAGTCCCATGAAACGCTGATGCGTGCAACAATGGTGACAGGTGTGTGTAATGATGGGCTGCCTGGCGCCCTCGAGTGCCAGTGAGGGGGAGCAGGAGCAGGCGTGACACATAGATCCCAGTATACAGGAGGCCACCTCACCGGAAGGTAAGTTCGCTCTAGTAGTAGCATCAAATCTCCCGCAGAGTGTGCCAATTAGTATTTGACCATTGCTGTACATTCATACCCCAGGGTGAGGGTAACTTGACAATTGCAGTGAAAACTGAAAGAGCTCAACAGTGATCTCGCAAATGAACACCAAACGAAAGGATTGCCTTGTGTGTGGTGATGAAGTGTGTACTGATGTTTAATACATATGTTCCTTACCCTTTCTGAGAATGAATTGTACTATGTTAATAAGCTAGGGGGCACTATTTTTATGTTTGGAAAAATAACGTTCCCAAAGTAAACGGCCTATTTCTCAGGACCAGATGCTAGAATATGCATATAATTGACAGATTAGGATAGAAAACACCCTAAACACTTTAAAGGGATATCAACCAGATTCCTTTTTCTCTGGCTTCCCTAAGGTGTCAACAGCCTTTAGACATAGTTTCGGGCTTTTATTTTGAAAAATGAGCGTGAAAGATCAGATTGCATAAGTGGATAGGTGGGGTATCTCAGAGTGAGTTTTTGCGCTACAGAGTAAAGCCGCCATTGCTCCTCCCGCTGCTATTGAAAAACCTACACACTCGGTTGATATATTATTGAATATTATCGAATATATATTTTAAAAACTATCTGAGGAATGATTATAAAAAACATTTGACATGTTTCTGTGGACATTATGAAGACTATTTGGAATTTCCGTCTGCGTTGTCGTGACCGCTCTTTCCTGTGGATTTCTGAACATAACGCGACAAACAAACGTCGGTATTTTGGGTATAAAAATAATCTTTATGGAACAAAAGGAACATTTGTTGTGTAACTGGTAGTCTCGTGAGTGAAAACATCCGAAGATCATCAAAGGTAAACGATTCATTTGATTGCTTTTCTGATTTTCGTGACCAAGCTTCCTGATGCTAAGTGTACATAATGCTATGCTAGGCTATCGATAAACTTACACAAACGCTTGGATTGCTTTCGCTGTAAAGCATAATTTAAAAATCTGAGACTAGAGGCGGATTAACAAACGGCTAAACTGTGTTTTGCAATATTGCACATGTGATTTCATGAATATGATTTTTTTTGTAATATTATTTGACTGTTATGCGCTATGCTATTTCAGCGGTTGCTGACGAAAATGATCCCGTGACAGGGATGGGTAGCGTCAAGAAGTGAATGTTTTAAACTCAATGACAACAGAGGTAATTTACAATTGTAATACATTAAGTGTAAGAAAGTCTTTCCTTTCCCCTCGTTCCAAATCATACTTGTTTGATGAAAATGCTTATGTCATTTTCCATTAAGTTGAGACTTGGTCTCAAAAGGGAGGAAATGTCATGGAAAATAACAAAATTACACATACTATGCTGTTTTTACTTAGAGAATTGTCCATTGTTATTTGCTAGTTTTTTTTTGCTGATGCAGGCTTGTCTTGTGTGAATTAGTCATAATTTGGGCGTACAGATAAGACAACCTCAGTATGTGACATCCCGTTTCTACTACCTGCAGGAAGGACCAGACTATGGTGGCAACGTCAGCTATCTTAATCTGCACAGACAAGCTCAACACCTTTTATACACTATGTCCCCCACCCCTGTTGGCAAACATCTGCTAACTGCCACATAGACAAAGAGGTTGGACTTTTCTATAAAAACTGAACTTTCAACTCTGACCATTCTTAGTGATGGTTGATTGCTTCATTTTTGTAATCTTATAATAAAATTTTTGCTTGAAAGAATCTGCAGCCTCTCTTCCTATAGAAGAACAGGCACAGGAACAGGCACAGGAACCGGTTTCTGTGTGTGTGTGTTTGTACACTGCTCAAAAAAATAAAGGGAACACTTAAACAACACAATGTAACTCCAAGTCAATCACACATCTGTGAAATCAAACTGTCCACTTAGGAAGCAACACTGATTGACAATAAATTTCACATGCTGTTGTGCAAATGGAATAGACAACAGGTGGAAATTATAGGCAATTAGCAAGACACCCCCAATAAAGGAGTGGTTCTGCAGGTGATGACCACAGACCACTTCTCAGTTCCTATGCTTCCTGGCTGATGTTTTGGTCACTTTTGGAGCATGGAGGCGCTACCCGGAGACAGGCCAGTACATCAGGAGACGTGGAGGAGGCCGTAGGAGGGCAACAACCCAGCAGTAGGACCGCTACCTCCGCCTTTGTGCAAGGAGGAGCAGGAGGAGCACTGCCAGAGCCCTGCAAAATGACCTCCAGCAGGCCACAAATGTGCATGTGTCTGCTCAAACAGTCAGAAACAGAATCCATGAGGGTGGTATGAGGGCCCGATGTCCACAGGTGGGGGTTGTGCTTACAGCCCAACACCGTGCAGGACGTTTGGCATTTGCCAGAGAACACCAAGATTGGCAGATTCGCCACTGGCGCCCTGTGCTCTTCACAGATGAAAGCAGGTTCACACTGAGCATGTGACAGATGTGACAGTCTGGAGTCTGGAGACGCCATGGAGAACATTCTGCTGCCTGCAACATCCTCCAGCATGACCGGTTTGGCGGTGGGTCAGTCATGGTGTGGGGTGGCATTTCGTTGGGGGGCCGCACAGCCCTCCATGTGCTCGCCAGAGGTAGCCTGACCGCCATTAGGTACCGAGATGATATCCTCAGACCCCTTGTGAGACCATATGCTGGTTGTGATTGGCCATGGGTTCCTCCTAATGCAAGACAATGCTAGACCTCATGTGGCTGGAGTGTGTCAGCAGTTCCTGCAAGAGGAAGGCATTGATGCTATGGACTGGCCCGCCCTTTCCCCAGACCTGAATCCAATTGAGCACATCTGGGACATCCTGTCTCGCTCCATCCACCAACGCCACGTTGCACCACATACTGTCCAGGAGTTGGCGGATGCTTTAGTCTAGGTCTGGGAGGAGATCCCTCAGGAGACCATCCGCCACCTCATCAGGTGCATGCCCAGGCGTTGTTGGGAGGTCATACAGGCACGTGGAGGCCACACACACTACTGAGCCTCATTTTGACTTGTTTTAAGGACATTACATCAAAGTTTGATCAGCCTGTAGTGTGGTTTTCCACTTTAATTTTGAGTGTGACTCCAGACCTCCATGGGTTGATAAATTTGATTTCCATTGATCATTTTTGTGTGATTTTGTTGTCAGCACATTCAACTATGTAAAGAAAAAAGTATTTAATAAGAATATTTAATTCATTCAGATGTGTTATTTTAGTGTTCCCTTTATTTTTTTGAGCAGTGTATATGCGTGTGTGTGTGTGGAGTTTCCCTGTGCTGACCTTGTGTCTTGCATTCAGAATAAATGACAAGGGTCAGAGAGAAGGAGTGGACGCATGTAGAAAGATGGTGGTTTAGTTAGACAACTGGGAACTGGTGGTCTCAGGCCCTGGCTGGTGAGAATGGACAAGAATATGTAGGCTTAAATGTTTGTTTGGTATTTTTCATTCTATTCATGTACAGATACAGGTTAATCAAAGGTCACAGTGTACAGAAAAAAAATCCTCATACATGCACAATGTGAAGTGTACGCACATACAGACACAGACACACACACAGACACATGCACACATGCACACACACACACACACGCACACATACACTCACGCACTCACACCTTGTGTATTCACAGAAACAGTTTTACCGACCAATGCATACACATTCAATGAATGAGAAAGTAAGCATCTCACTGTTAGTCTACACCTTTTGTTTACAAAACATGTGACACAGAAAATTCGATTTGATTTGAGTGTGTTGGTCACAAACTTTTATCTGTCATGGTTTGACTAATGGGCTGACAGAGCGACAGTATTCCAGAGGCTCTTATTTTTGTGTGTGTGTATGCGTGTGTGTGTGGCACGTGCGAACCATGTCATGTGTCACAATATATAATTATTTAAGAGATGACTACAACTATCTTGACATTATGATTGGATGGAAGTGCTCTGGTAGATTTGCAGACTAAATGAGACCCACCTCTATTCTGTCTTATGCAGCAACATTTGAAATGGTGTTTTCTATATTGGATAAAAGAAGAGATTCAAATTTAGAAAAGGGTATATTATACACTACAGTTGAGGAACAATGGGAAAGTAATTCTGCTTTGAAAGTTGATATATACACTTTTGAGAAAATGGCCTTTGAATGTTGTGATACCTACTGGAAAGCCCTTCTTTGTTGACACCCATTCAGAATTGTTCACACCCTCTTAAGCTTTGGCCCCACCCATCTCTTTAGGGGTTGATCCGGACGTTCTGTCCTAACAACAGCAGTCAAGCACCCAAGCTAACTGGCTAACGTTGGCTAGCTTGTTAGCTACTTCCAGACACAAATGAGAGAACAGCTCACTGACCATTTTACTCGCCCTAGCAGAGGTGGTTAGGCTGTTTTAATGTTACCCAGAGCGTTGGTGACTGCAACTGTGCTGCTGGCAACATTTTACGCGTTTTTGTCAACGTTTACTGACACCGGCTATATTCAATGGGTGTTGAGCGTTCCTAAATTCGTCCGTTTTTCTGTGCCCTGGCACACTCAGATGACAGTGCTCTGAAATCGGAGTAATAGCCAGAGCGAATTTACCAGCTACGTCTATCAACAGTTGTCTCAGTGACATTCTACTGAAATGGTTACTTGCATAGTGGAGTCTTTTGTTAAGACATTTAGCTAGCTAGCTAAACAATGAACCATAATCTCATGACGTTGCTACCCTGCATGAATCTGCAGATAGCTAACTAACCAGGATCAGTGTTAGCTAGCGAACATTAGGCTATAATTAGCAAAGCAAATGGCTCCGAGATATGAATAATATTACTACACAGATCATACGTGTATCGTTAGCTAGCTAGTTAACAGTACACTTGAAATGAAAATGACTTTCTGTCAAAATTATAAAACCTGTAACATCTGATATTGTAGCTAGCTAGACTATCTTACCCATATACATGGAATGGATGCTTCTCCCTGTCATGGATACCATGGTTGACCAGGGTAGGCCGTCACTGTAAATAAAAATGTGTGTAAGAACGGACTTGCCTTGTTAAATAAAGGTTAAATAAATAAAAAATTGCCCTTACTTAGTATCTTAGCTATCATACTCTAAATCCACTAATTTCAAAACTCGATCCTCCAGAAAGTGCAGTTCTACTACGCAATATCTATTTTTTAAAGCAGCGTTAGACAGGATTACCTACACATACTGACCAGCTCAAATAAACAGAAGCGTCCTACATGGCAGACCAAAAGTCATCTCTCAGCTTGTCCAGCCCACTCATTATCTCAGCTAATCATAGCTAGTGGGTAGTGTCATGACAGTCCTGATCAGGTCAGGTTACAGGAGACCACAACCCTACAGATTATCTCTCAACCCCAACAGAGGAGGAGAGATCTAGGGGTCTGAAGATGTGGGGGTTTTACGACCCCTCACGTCCCTGGTAAATCTTAGGCCACACAACATTCCTGTGTCCCCTCAATATGGAGAACCAGCCTCAGAACATTAAACATGAAATAAAGGGACTTTGGAACAATGGTTTCAGTCAGCCATAATGGTGGCCATGACGATAGATGGAATATGAAAATGTATGTCATTTTTGTTTTGTTATTAAAGGTTAATAGATGACGTTATTATGAAAACAGTGTAACGTCAACAGTTTACCTAGTTTACCTGGCATCTGCCAGAACTGCCCTATGCCCATTCCTTCTCTGGCCACACAATATTCAAACCTACAGTAATCCATCAGCACAATTACAACCCCACATCCCAGAGAGTAATGGTTCTCCCAGCCAATGAGGTTAATAGGGCATGGTTCATTAGGGGGGTGTTCATCATTGGCTCAGATGAGTCCCTTCTACAGCGATCTGTCATTTCCTCTAATGTAACTCCCTCTATCCCTTCTACCCTCTTTCTGTTCAACACTCCCTCTCTTTCTCCATCTCTTTCTCCTTTCCTCCTCTCTCTCTCCCTCCCTGTGTGCTTCCCTCCCTTCTCTCTATTGTGCTGACTGTGTGGTGTTGTGGGTGCTCTGAAACGTGAAGCACACACAAGTTTGGTTTATTCATAAGGCTTTTTTTTTCTCTAAAAGAAGAAATAGACCATTTACATTTGTAAGAGGACAGCTACACATTTCCCCGGTGTAAAGGGAGTGGTAAAGTGTTTTAGAAAGAGCCTCAAGGTTCACCTTTGTGTCAAACCGATAAAGACGCATTCAACACACACACAGGCACACACATACACGTACGCACACACACACATTAACACACCCACACACGGCATGTTAGCCTAGTGGTTAGAGCTTTAGACTAGGTACCGAAAGGTTGCATGAACGAATCCCTGAGCCGACAAGGTAAAAATCTGTCGTCCTGCCCCCAAACAAGGCAGTTAACCCACTGTTACTTGGCCGTCATTGAAAATAAGAATTTGTTCTTAACTGACTTGCCTAGTTAAATAAAGGTAAAATATACGCACACTAACACACGCACACACACCAAGATGTGTGTTTGGGGTGGTACCCTGTGGGAAGGTCACTCTGACAGAGTACCTCCCTGGGGGACATCTGTCAGGATGTGATTAAACTCGAGTCCCCCACCCCAGCACACACACACCATCCTGATATTTGTCAGAGGGCAGTTCACACTCAGAAGGAAGATAACTGTGAGAGTGGAGAAGCCAAATGAATGGTTCTGACACAGTGTGAAGTTCAGGTTGGGTTGGAAGTTTATCGTAGGGCAGGGGTAGGAAACTAGATTCAGCCTTGTGGGTCAATTTTTGTCGGCGTGAATGGTTGGGGGGAGCAGAACATAATTATAATAATTTGACACTGCAAATTGACCACAATTAAGCCCAAAAAAGAGATTGCATTTTGAAAATAGCGCTCTGTGATTACACTGAGACACGATCACGTCTCTTTTTATTCGTGGGAATACTTGGGAACGTGTTTCCTAAATTAAACACGTTTTTTTAGCTGAATTCCGTGTGAGTCTTTTCTGACACAAAAATTACAAAAATATTCACTTGCGGGACGGTTTTGGCTTGCGGGCAGATCAGATTATCAGTATTAACCACAGACTGTCCCTGTGCTATGTATTGTTGTCTAGACCATGGGACTAAGTACCCTTCAGAAAATATAATACAAGTAGACTACTTACAGTGTTAATCCACACCAAGGATGTGTGTCAATGTATCAACATTGTCCATAATCTCTGTTGCCTGTAGTAATGGCAATTGTCTCAATTTCCTTTGGAGGTTGCGTTGGTATATACACTTGTGTGTGGTGCTCAATGGACAATGGGAACACTGGGAACACTATGGCAACTAAACACTTAATGGCAAGAAACTCAATCAAAAAGCAATCAGCAGTGACTCGCCGGTGACTGATCTAGCATGGCATAGCCATTCATTATGTAAATCCTACCAACCTGTCTTTCTTAATCTTCCAAGGCTCTCGTTTTATTACAAATTAGCCCCTAGATTGGCAGTAGAAACAACAGAGCATTATTACTGGACGGTTGCCATGGAAACAGGTAATGTAGAATCCATTTTGGAATGTCTGTTGGTCTGAAGTATGTGTGTGTGTGCGTGTGCGTGTGTGAGGGAGTGGGGTATCACTACAATCAACAGGTCTGCAGAGCTGAATCAGTGGCTGTTTCTCAAAAAGCTTGCTGCCGTGTCCCGAGCACACAAATTAAGGCCTGGGAGAGTATGAGTTCAAATCAAAGCATGCAAAACGAAGGGCACTTCTCGAATGCGTTCTCCGGTTGTACATATTTTTGAAGCATGCGTTGATGTAAACTTCAATGGAAAGCATGCACAGAAATATGACGCAGCCATGTAAAAAAATGACGTAACATTTATTGAAATCAATGGCGGACACTATTTGAGCAGAAGCGAGAGAAACTCAACTCTGACTTTGGAATTAAATGTTGCCTGACTACAAGATTTTATCTTTATACGTTAATAAATACACACTGTGTAACTTTGGCATGTTTACCTGCCTACAATACCCATAATGTGCTTAGATCTCAATCCCATTGTAAATCAATAGGGCTAACTGGCTAGCTACTAGTGTTTGCTAGCCAGATAGCCTAAACTAATTGTTAGCTAGCTAGCTACTCACGAATAATTGACATCTACCTTGCATAAGATTAGTTTTAGGTCACCTTTGCCTGTTAAACTATCTGGTTAGATAGATTATTATGATTCACATGTAGCTAGCTGATAGTTATGAAGTAAAACGGTTGATTTGTGTATATCGTCTCTATTGCCATTGTCCTGGCTGGAAGAAGGTTCAGTGAATGGGAGGTGCAGTGTGAGGTAATACAGTAGGGGGAGGGGGAGTGGTTCTAAAATGTTATGTTTTATGCGTTCTCCACTGTCACTGCATTGGCCCTTAGATCAGAGCATAGGCCCCAAGATCAGAGCATAGGCCCTTAGATTAGAGCATTGGCCCTTAGATTAGAGCATAGGCCCTTAGATCAGAGCATAGGCCCTTAGATCAGAGCATAGGCCCTTAGATCAGAGTATTGGCCCTTAGATTAGAGCATAGGCCCTTAGATCAGAGCATAGGCCCTTAGATCAGAGCATAGGCCCTTAGATCCCAGCATAGGCCCTTAGATCAGAGCATAGGCCCTTAGATCCCAGCATAGGCCAACTCCCCACAGACAAACTATTCTTCTCCAGTATGAGAGTAGGGAATGGTGGGGGGTGGGTTTGCACCATAAAGATGGTCTTACTCTGTTCTGTATTCCAGGCACAGACATCAGGATCCCGCCTGCAAGTACTAGATGCTGGCGTGGAGAACATTGTTTTCTGTCAACCCTTTGATAAGTTATAGCTAAGGGGCGAATAAAAAGCCCCCATAAATTGGGAGATGAAAACTCTCTTCCTGCACGTTGATGCATTTCACGGTGAGTAATGAAGATTGGGGCTTCCTAACGTAGAAATGACCCAAATATTAAGCCTCAGTTTTTCTCTCTTTTATCCCATCGGGGGATTATTGATTCATGACTGTAAATTATGGCAGAGTGTTTTTATGTGTCTTTGAAGGTAGTCTCCTCAGAATCTTATATCAAGTCCGTTTTATCTGTATGTAGGCTAAAGTCCTATACGGTAGGGTGGCTGTGCATTGTGGAATACACTCTTGTATTCTACCTTATTTCAGTTTTTTTTTTTTCTCCTTAATTTTTCAGCAAAAGGTGCTGTATCTAGAACCAGGGTTCTTCAGCTGGACCTGTAGGAGAACCTATTTTAAGTTCTAAGTATAACCCTTTTTTCCCAATGAAGAACACCAAAATAACACTTAAATCTTGAGCTACTACAAAACCCTGCATACCTAGCTAATTTCCATGACCAGGACTGAGGAACACTGGAGCCAGAAGTTTTGCAGTCAACGCATGATTCACACGGTCATCAAACTATGTATGCACATCTCAAGTTAAGATTCTACACTGCTAACCCATAACCACCTAGATGTGGAACTATAAAGACACCCTCTGCACTGTCACAGTCTCTGCGGACCTCTCCTCCTCTACACTCTCATCATCCAGGCAAGGACTAAGTGTGTACCTACAGTACGTGCGTATATACTGTGTGTGTTTGAATCTTTACATGTATGTGCATGTCAAACAGAGAAGAAGTTACTCCCTGATCCGCCCCAGACCCCAGACCCATCTATCCCATCCCATCCATCAGGGTTTTTTTTACAGCCCCTCTCCCCCCTCTTCATCTTATTAACCACCAGGCACAGATTATGTTGATCACTGTGATGTTTAATTGCCTCCGGAATTCACAGATTCCGTTAGAATATTACTCCTGATTTATGTGCCATAAATCTGCATCCTTATCCAGAGCCACTCCTAATCCACCTGCCTCCTGGGAGGAGGGAAGAGACAAGTGACGGAGAAAACGTTCTGAAATCACGGGAGACGAGAATTCTGGCGGCATTCTGGCAGTATTCCAAGGAGTGGGGATGAGACAACAGAGAGAGAAAGAGAGGGAGTGAGAGGAGGATTGCAGATGAGGTATTGATTGGTTGTTGTAGGTGATGGCGAATGATCAGCTAGGAGTAGGGTAGTCATGACAGTGTTGATTATGTCCACCAGCACTGTGTGACTCAACATGACGCCCCCAGAACAATGTAATCATAGGAGAGCCGGGGAGAGCGGACCTGTCACAGGATAGATGGAAGGCAGTGTAGCGGAAATACCTGTGTGTATGCCTGTGAGCTAGTGGTGGTGGTGAGCGGATCTACCGGAAATCACAGCCTGTCAGTTAGTGATAACACTAGGATATCCTTCATGGTTGTCCCTGTCCGGGGGAATCGTCAGATGGGGCCACAGTGTCCCCCAACTCTCTCTCTCTCTCTCTCTCTCTCTCTCTCTCTCTCTCCCTCTCCCCCTCTCTCTCCCTCTCTCTCTCTCTCCCTCTCCCCCTCTCTCTCCCTCTCCCCCCCCTCTCTCTCTCTCTCTCTCTCTCTCTCTCTCAACCTCTCTCTCTCTCTCAACCTCTCTCTCAACCTCTCTCAACCTCTCTCTCTCTCTCTCTCTCTCAACCTCTCTCAAATTCAAATTCAAGCTGCTTTACTGGCATGAAAAACATTGTGTCAATATTGCCAAAGCAACAATGTATACAATATACATTGTAACAAAATTATAAATGATAGCAAATAATAATATAAAATGGTAGTAAATAATAATACAAAATTAAATACAAAAATAAATACAATAAAATGGTAACAGTCAATAGTAGAAATGTAATAAATATAAAATCAAATTATGGAAAATGAAACTATAACTAACTTATAACTAAATAACGGTCATCTTCTTCTTTATATCAGTACTACAACTACAATCATCATTACTACGACTACTACTACCATCACTAAACTGTTATCACTACCATTACCACCCATATTTGGGATGATAAACATTAATAATTATAGTAATAATAGTAATAATAATAATAAGTAAGTTACTGTTTACTATGCAGATGTTATTATTCAGTGTCCCTCAGGCTATGGCAGGAAAATACATATTTGGCTGCAAGAGGAGCCATTGCTCCTTCGCCCATGAGTATTCTTAGTTTTTCCTCTGGGTTCATTTTGTAAAAATTTGGAATATATGTAGTCATTTCTGTGAATAATGAATCTCTTTGTGAGGAATATTTATCACAGTAAAGGAGAAAGTGCATCTCTGTCTCTACCTCCCCTGTCATGCAGTGACCACATACACGCTCCTCTTTGGGTAGCCATGTCTTTTTATGTCTGCCGGTTTCTATTGCCAATCGGTGGTCACTCAGCCTGTACTTGGTAAGGATCTGTCTCTGCTTCGTATCTCTGACAGAGTAGAGATAATCAGCCAATTCATATTCTCTGTTTAGGGTCAGATAGCAATTTAGTCGGCTTTGGGATTTTGTTTTGTTTTTCCAGTATTGTAAATATGATTCCTTTGATTGGTTCATGATTTTGCTTATTGGAATTCTTTCTTTTGAAGCAGTGCTGGAGTCAGCTTGGTTGGTGAGGTCCAACACCAGCTGACTGAGAGGGCTCGTTTCTGGGCTCAGCTCTTGGGCTTGAAGTGCTTTAAATTGCAGACTCGAATTTGGACTTGAATTTAGATGTAGCCAAAATTGTAATGATATTTTCTGTATTTTCATTATTACTGGAAAACGGCCCAATTCTGCCCTACATGCATTAGTTGGTGTATTTCTCTGGACTTGTAGAATTTTCCGACAGAATTCTGCATGTAGGGCTTCAATTGGATGTTTGTCCCACATTTTAAAATCCAGTTTATTGAGTGGCCCCCAAACCTCACTTCCATAAAGTGCTATTGGTAGGATTACACTGTCAAATATTTTAGTCCAAATTCTAATTGGGATGTTGATTTTGAATAATTTCATTTTTATTGTATACATTGCTCTGCGGGCTTTTTCTTTGAGTGCCTTCACTGCCATATTCAAGTTTCCCGATGCAGATATGGTCAGACCAAGGTAGGTGTAATTTTTTGTGTGTTCAATTAAGGTGTTGTTCAGGGTGAATTTACATTTGTGTTTCTGACATCTGGGGTTTTTTTGGAAAATCATGATTTTAGTTTTTTGGAAATTTACTGCCAGGGCCCAATTATGGCAATATTGCTCCAGAATATTAATGTTTTGTTGAAGACCTTCTTTGGTTGGTGATAGAAGTACCAAGTCATCAGCATATAGCAGGTATTTCATTTTCATTTAGTTCTTGTTGGGTTATTGGGTAATCTAATGGATTTTGGTTGTTTTTAATGACTGATTCCAGGATGTTCAATTTTTCCTTAATTTCTAATTGGTTCTGTTGTAAGTCTTTTTGTGTGATGTTTTTGTATAGATTATCAAAGTAAGTTTTCCAAATTCCTACATCTTGTATGGCTAATTCTTGTGGCTTTGTCTCTTTGTCTCTCTCTCTCTCTCTCTCATCCTCTCTCTCTCTCAACCTCTCTCTCTCTCGCTCTCTCTCTCTCAGCCTTTCTCTCTCTCTCTCAACCTCTCTCTTTCTCTCTGTCTCAACCTCTCTCTCTCTCTCTCAGCCTCTCTCTCTCTCATCCTCTCTCTCAACCTCTCTCTCTCTCTCAACCTCTCTCTTTCTCTCTCTCAACCCCTCTCTCTCTCTCTCTCTCTCAACCGCTCTCTCTCTCTCTCAACTTCTCTCTCTCAACCTCTCTCTCTCTCAACCTCTCTCTCTCTCAACCTCTCTCTCAACCTCTCTCTCTCAACCTCTCTTTCAACCTATCTCTCAACCTCTCTCTCTCTCTCTCTCAACCTCTCTCTCAACCTCTCTCTCAACCTCTCTCTCTCAACCTCTCTCTCTCTCTCTCTCAACCTCTCTCTCTCTCTCTCAACCTCTCTCTCAACCTCCCAACCTCTCTCTCTCAACTTATCTCTCTCTCTCTCAACCTCTCTCTCTCTCTCTCGCTCTCTCTCAACCTCTCTCTCTCAACCTCTCTCTCAACCTCTCTCTCTCAACCTCTCTCTCAACCTCTCTCTCTCTCTCTCTCAACCTCTCTCTCAACCTCTCAACCTCTCTCTCAACCTCTCTCTCTCTCTCTCAACCTCTCTCTCAACCTCCCAACCTCTCTCTCTCAACTTATCTCTCTCTCTCTCAACCTCTCTCTCTCTCTCTCGCTCTCTCTCAACCTCTCTCTCTCAACCTCTCTCTCAACCTCTCTCTCTCATCCTCTCTCTCAACCTCTCCCTCGCTCATGTCTCTCTCTCTCTCTCTCATGTCTCTCTCTCTCTCTCTCTCTCTCTCTCTCTCTCTCTCAACCTCTCTCTCTCTCAACTTCTATCTCTCGACCTCTCTCTCTCAACCTCTGAATGCGCAGCTATGAAAAGCCAACTGACATTTACTCCTGAGGTGTTGACCTGTTGCACCCTCTATAACCACTGTAATTATTACTTGACCCTGCTGGTCATCTATAAATGTTTCAACATCTTGAAGAACGTTCTAGCCTTAATGGACATATACTCTTATAATCTCAACCGGCACAGGACGGGCCAACCCTCAAAGCCTTGTTCCACTATACGCTCCTTCCTAGGTCACCACTTCTACATCTGCATTGGGGCGGCAGCGTAGCCTAGTGGTTAGAGTGTCGGACTCGTAACCGGAAGGTTGTAAGTTCAAACCCCCGAGCTGACAAGGTACAAATCTGTTGTTCTGCCCCTGAACAGGCCGTCATTGAAAATAAGAATTTGTTCTTAACTGACTTGCCTAGTTAAATAAAGGTAAATAAATAAATTGCTTGCTTGCTAGGTTAGTTTTCTGTATAAACACATTCTGACATCTGCTGATGTAAAAAGGGCTTTTTTTCCATACTGATTGATTGATTAAAAGTTAACAGGTAGTGATAATACTAAGAGCTAATAGCTTCTCAGGTAGTGATAACACTAAAAGTTAACAGTCTCTCAGGTAGTGATAATACTAAGAGCTAATAGTCTCTCAGGTAGTGATAATACTAAGAGCTAATAGTCTCTCAGGTAGTGATAATACTAAGAGTTAACAGCTTCTCAGGTAGTGATAACACAGTCTCTCAGGTAGTGATAATACTAAGAGCTAATAGTCTCTCAGGTAGTGATAATACTAAGAGCTAATAGTCTCTCAGGTAGTGATAACACTAACAGCTTCTCAGGTAGTGATAACACTAAGAGTTAACAGTCTCTCAGTTAGTGATAACATCTACCTGTAACAGTCTCTCAGGAAGTGATAACACTAAGAGTTAACAGTCTCTCAGGTTGTGATAACACTAAAAGTTAACAGTCTCTCAGGTTGTGATAACACTAAGAGTTAACAGCCTCTCAGGTAATGATACCACTAAGAGTTAACAGTCTCTCAGGTTATGATAACACTAAGAGTTAACAGCCTCTCAGGTTGTGATAACACAAAGAGTTAACAGTCTCTCAGGTTGTGATAACACTAAGAGTTAACAGCCTCTCAGGTTGTGATAACATCTACCTGCTATCTCGTCAAACAGAGGAAGAGTGGGGGAAGGTTTGCCATATAAGGTAAGGGAGTTCAGTTAAGGCCCAATGTTTACATGAGATGAAGAGTAGACACGGGCTGCATCCTGAATGGCACCGTATTCCCTATATAGTGCTCTGACAGGTGGAAATGGAGGGGCCAGAGGTTTGCTGAGTGGAGAGGGCTAGACAAGAGGTAATGACCACAATGCCATTAGCTGTCATGACAACAGTGTGGCATACCAGTCAGATCAAATGACTACTCTTTTACCAATACTGACATTACTCTTGGAAGTGTATGTCAGTCGAGAGTGCTGTGTCCCCATAGAACCTTTTCTATCTTCCATCAATCCAATAATCCATCCTCTCGTTTCAAATCATATTTCTATGATTACATTTAGTGTGCCCTGAGGTCCAGCAATCCTTCTCCATCGATATGTGTCCATTCCCTTTGTGATCCCAAACCACCAATAATTAATCTACCCACTCTGCCTCAGTCAGTCAGTCAGACCAGCCAGCCAGACAGCCAGCCAGCCAGTCAAACCGCCAGCCATCCAGTCAGTAAGTCAGTCAGTCAGCCAGTAGGTCAGTCAGTCAATCAATCTGTCCATCCGTCATTCACACCGCCAGCCAGCCAGTCAGTAAGATAGTCTGTCCGTTCGTCAACCAGTCAGTCAGTAAGCAAGGCAGTCTGTCCATCAACCAATCAGCAGTCAGTCAGCCAGACTGTCTGTCCGCCCGCCAGTCAGCCAGTCAGCCAGCCAGTCAGTCTGACCACCAGCCATCCAGTAAACCAGCCAGCCAGTCAGACCTCTAGACAGTCAGTAAGTCAGCAAGGCAATCCGTCCATCCGTCAACTAGTCAGTGGGTAAGCCAGCCAGTCAGTCAAATCAGTCTGTCCGTCCATCTGTCCAACAGCCAGCCAGCTAATCAGCCAGTCAGTCAGTCAGACAGCTAGCCAGCCATCCTGCAAGCCAGAAAACCAGCCAGTCAGACCGCCAGCCAAGCCAGTCAATAAGTCAGCCAGGCAGTCTGTCCGTCTATCCATCAACCAGTCAATGAGTCAGCAAGGCAGTCTGTCCGTCTGCCCATCAACCAGTCAATGAGTCAGCAAGGCAGTCTGTCCGTCTGTCCATCAACCAGTCAATGAGTCAGCCAGGACTATGGGATCCACCCTGCAGCAGTTGAAGTCAGCACTTCCCCACACTTCAAATAAATGAATTCCCATTTGTCAGCAGAATGCCCTGCTGTTTTTCCACACTCAGCAGATACCACAGAGAGAGAGAGAGAGATATATTCATTTCTTAAATCAATAATCAAGGTTCATTCTCTTCATCCTTAATCCATTACAGCACCTAGACTCTTAGCACCTTTTTTCTATCTAGAACCTAAAAGGGTTATTTGGCTGTCCCCATAGGAAGGGATTCCCTTGCCATTGACTGCAAGGCGCTACAAGGGTGGTGAGTACGGCCCAGTACATCACTGGGCCCGAGCTCCCTGCCCTCCAGGACCTCTATGTTAGAGAAAGGCCCCAAAAAATGGTCTAAGACACCAGCAACCCAAGCCATAGACTGTTCTCTCTGCTACCCTACTGCAAGCATTACCAGTGCACCAAGTCTGGAACCAACAGGACCCTGATCAGCTTCTAAACAAGACTGCTAAATAGCTAATAAAATGACTACCTGCTTTTCTACAACTTGATTGGAGTCCACCTGTGGTAAATTCATTTGATTGGACATGATTTGGAAAGGCACACATCTGTCTACATGAGGTCCCACAGTTGACAGTGCATGTCAGAGCAAAAACCAAGCCATGACATCGAAGCAATTGTCCGTAGAGCTCAGAGACAGGAGTGTTGAGGCACAGATCTGGAGAAGGGTACCAAATAAATTCTGCATCATTGAAGGTCCCCATGAACACAGTGGCCTCCATCATTCTTAAACAGAAGAAGTTTGGAACCACCAATACTCTTCCTAGAGCTGGCCGCCCGGCCGAACTGAGCAATCGTGGGAGAAGGGCCTTGGTAAGGGAGGTGACCAAGAACCTAATGGTTACTCTGACAGAGCTGTAGAGTTCCTCTGTGGAGATGGGAGAACCTTCCAGAAGGACAAAGATGTCTGCAGAACACAACCAATCAGGCCTTTATGGTAGAGTGGCCAGACAGAAGCCACTCCTCAGTAAAAGGCACATGACAGCCCACTTGGAATTTGCCAAAAGGCACCTAAAGACTCTCAGACCATGAGGAACAAGATTCTCTGGTCTGATGAAAACAAGATTGAACTCTTTGGCCTGAATGCCAAGCGTAACGTCTGGAGGAAACCTGGCACCATTCCTACTGTGAAGCGTGGTGGTGGCAGCATCATGCTGTGGGGATGTTTTTCAGCGGCAGGGACTGGGAGACTAGTCAGGATCGAGGGAAAGATGAACGGAGCAAAGTTCAGAGATCCTTAATGAAAACCTTCTCCATAGCACTCAGGACCTCAGACTGGGACAAAGGTTCACCTTCCAACAGGACAATGACCCTAAGCACACAGCCAGGACAACCCAGGAGTAGCTTTGGGACAAGTCTCTGTATGTCCTTGAATGGCCCAGCCAGAGCCAGGACTTGAACCCGATTGAACATCTCTGGAGAGACCTGAAAATATTTATGCAGCAGTGCTCCCTATCCAAACTGACAGAGCTTGAGAGTATCTACAGAGAAGAATGGGAAAAACTCTCCAAATACAGGTGTGCCAAGCTTGTAGTGTCATTCCCAAGAAGAATCAAGGCAGTAATCGCTGCCAAAGGTGCTTCAACAAAGTACTGAGCAAAGGGTCTGAATTCTTATGTAAAAGTGATATTTCAGTTTTAATTTGTAATAAATTAGCAAAGATTTCTAAGAACCTGTTTTTGCTTTGTTATTATGGGGTATTGTGATGTCATTGTGGGGTATTGCGATGTCATTATGAGGTATTGTGATGTCATTATGGGGTATTGTGTGTAGATTGATGAAGAAAAAAAAAATCCATCACCTAGAACGTGACAATGGTTAATCAAATCTCCCCATTTCTTCCCATTTTTTGATCAGTGTTGCAGGCCTTCACATACAGTTGCAACTGTATATGCATTCGTAAATCAATACCTTTTTTTAGTTGGGCCCTGGGATGGTGCAACTGTTGAGAATCTGAGTAATTTGCATAAACTGCCTACATTACTACAAATATTAAAATAACATCCGATTGATCAGAAATACAGTGTAGACATTGTTAATGTTGTAAATGACTATTGTAGCTGGAAACTACTGAGTTTTTATGGAATATCTACATAGGCGAACCGAGGCCCATTATCAGCAACCATCACTCCTGTCTTCCAATGGTGCATTGTGTCAGCTAATCCAAGTTTATCATTTTAAAAGGCTGATTGATCATTAGAAAATCCTTTTGCAATTATGTTGTCTGATTAAAGAAGCAATACATCTGGTCTTCTTTAGACTAGTTGAGTATCTGGAGCATTAACATTTGTGGGTTTGATTACAGGCTCAAAATGTCCAGAAACAAATAACTTTCTTATGAAACTCATCAGTCTATTCTTCTTCTGAGAAATGAAGGCTACTCCATGCGAGAAATTGCCAACGTCAGCAAATGCTCTAAATGACTTTTATTGTTATTTGGAATTTGGGAGAAATGTTATCAGTAGTTTATAAAATAAAACAACATTTTTACTTTTACCCAAACTCATACCTATAAATAGTAAAACCAGAGAAACCGATAGTGTTGTAGTGGTCTCTTCATTTTTGCCAGAGCTGTACATATATATACCTTTATTATTCCCCGAAACCCCGCCCTCAATAGGAGTAAAATAATAAACAAAACACTTAGGCTTCTACCTTCAGTTTATACATACTATTCACATTTTACAGTCACAAACTAAAAAAAAATATATAAAAAAATTTGTCCATTTAATTTTTAAAGCAGTTCACTAGGTGTATGGTGATTTTTCCACAAATGGACAGGTATTTTTCCTTTCCATGGTAGCAAGATCGTATCTATTTTTGCCAACTTTCTATAAAAAATGTATGGAGTGAGATCATTTCTTTCTTTTGGGATTTGTATACCGAGTGTGTCCACATCCCCGTCAGACCATTTAATTTGGTAAACTACACGGTAACTCAATAGTTGCATTTTTTTGTGTGATCCAATACATAATATAGTAAACTTATCCTCATTTGATTTTAATCCAGGGGGTTAGAAAAAGTATCAAGATCCTCTATGAGGCTGTGGAGGGATTGTAATTGTGGTTTTAAAAGAAAACATGAATCATCAGCGTACAATGAGACCTTTGTTTTTAAGCCAAGGATTTGTAATTCCTTAATATTATTGTTGGATCTGATTTTAACAGCTAACTTTTCGATGGCAATAATAAATAGATATGCCGATAGTGGACAACCTTGTTTTACTCCTCTTGACAGTTTAAAACTTTCTGAGATGCAGCCATTATTTACTACTTTACACCCAGGGTTACTATACATAACTTTAACCCATTTTATAAGAGATTCTCCAAAATTGAAATATTCAAGGCATTTGTACATAAACTCCAGTCGTACTTTATCAAAAGCCTTTTCAAAATCAGCTATGTAAACCATGCCTGGTTTCCCCGATATTTCATAGTATTCTATTGTTTCCAGTACTTGTCTTATATTATCTCCGATGTATTGTCCATGTAAAAAACCTGTCTGATTAGGATGAATAATATCTGACCAAACATTTCTAAATCTATGCGCAAAGCATTTAGCTAGAATTTTTGCATCACAACACTGAAGTTTAAATGGACTGGGTCTTTATATATACCACTTGGATCCTGTTTCAGCAATAATGAAATCAGACCTTCTTGTTGCGTGTCTGATAATTTACCATTTATATAAGAATGGTTAAAACATGCTAATAATGGTTCTCTGAGTATATCATAAAAAGTTTGGTATACTTTCACTGGTATGCCATCCAGCCCTGGAGTTTTCCTGGACTTAAAGGCTTTAATTGCATCAGGAAGTTCCTCTGTAATTTGGTCTTCACATGAGTCTTTCTGTAGAGATGTTAATTTTAAATTATTAACAGGAAAAAAATCCAAACAATTAAACTTTGGTTAGTGGAGATGGAGGAGACTGAAACTGAAACATATCCTTAAAGTTCTTCACTTCCTCTTTCAAGATATAGTTCGGTGAATCATGAGCGACTCCATAATTTCTAACAAGTTTCAATACATTTTTTTTGGTAGCATTTCTATGAAAAATTATTTTGTGCATTTTCCCCATATTCCATCCAGTTTGCTTTATGTTTATTATATATTACACGGGATCTTTCTTGAATAAGTTCCTCCATTTCCTTTTGTTTTTCCTCTAACTTATTATGTGCCTCTATGGTACAGTTTTTATTGCCATTCATCTGTACTGTTAGTCCTTCAATTTCCTTTGTTAATATGGACTCGATTGAACTAAAATGCTTTTGTTTTATAGATGAGTACTGAATTGCATGGTCTCTAAAGGGACATTTAAAAGTCCTCCCGTACCATAAGGGGATCTGCTGTATCTATGTTATGTAAGAAAACCTCAGTTATAATTATTCTGTTCCAGTTAAAAAACAAGTTATCACCCAGTAGGCTTTGGTTACATTTCCAATATCCTTGCCCACGTGGAAATTCTGTAAGAGTACTATATATGCCAATTATTTGATGGTCCGACCGCATTCTGTCCCCTATCAACACTTTTTAAACTTTTGGTGCCAGAGAGAATGACACAAGAAAGCAATCAAGACGACTAGCTTGATTAAAGCTCCGCCATGTATATCTCACTAGGTCAGGGTATTTAAGTCTCCATATATCCACTAATTCCAATATATCCATGATATTCATGATTTCCTTACGTGCATGTGGGTGATAGTTTGTAGTGTAATTTCCTTTACGGTTCATAGAGGTATTTTAAACAGTATTAAAATCTCCCACCATAATAACAGAGGTTACTTTGCTTGTCGAGTTGATCAATTCTTATATATATTTTCAAAGAAGCTTTGATTATCATTATTTGGACCCTATAGGTTAATAAGCCAAATCTGGTTATGGTCCAATAACATATTTAAAATCATCCATCTACCTTGAGGATCTGTTTGGACAATTTCAACATTTGTATCAAAATTACTGTTAATTAATATTGTCACACCTTTTGAATTTCTTTGCCCATGGGAGAAATATATTTCGCCTCCCAGTCCTTTTTCCACAAAACTTCATCTAAAATTGTTGAATGAGGTTCCTGTAAACAACAGATACTATAATCATTCTCTTTTAGCCAGGTAAACACTGGTGGTCTTTTCTTATTATCTGCTAAGCCATTACAATTATAACTGGCTATACTTATTTCACCATTTACCAGTAGTGGCATAAAGTCACTCAACATCAATGTGAACGACTGGTGGAGAGCATGCCAAGACACATGAAAGCTGTGATTGAAAATCAGGGTTCCAAACAAATACTGATTTCTGAACGCTTCCTATGTTAAGACATTACTATTGTGTTGTTTAAAAATGAATTGGAACTTATTTTCTGTGCATTATTTGAGGTCTGATAACACTGCATATTTGTTGTTATTTTGTCCAGTCGTCATATTTTTCGTGCAAATACATGCTCTAAATGACAACATTTTTATTTGGAATTTGGGAGAAATGTTGTCAATAGTTTATAGAATAAAACAAAAATGTTAATTTTACATAAACACATACCTATAAATAGTAAAACCAGAGAAACCGATAATGTTGCAGTGGTCTCTTAATTTTTCCAGAGCTGTATATGCATCTGTGTATGTATAATTGACGGCGAGTTTTGTAGGCCTCCTTGCTGGCAAAAGCTTTTGTACATACAGTTGAAGTCGGAAGTTTAGGTTGGAGTCATTAAAACTAATTTTTTAACCACTCCGCAAATTTCTTGTTAACAAACTATAGTTTTGGCAAGTCGGTTAGACATCTACTTTGTACATGACGACAAGTAATTTTTCTAACAATTGTCTACAGACAGACTATTTCACTTATAATTCACTGTATCACAATTCCAGTGGGTCAGAAGTTTACATACACTAAGTTGACTGCGCCTTTAAACAGCTTGAAAGATTACAGAAAATAATGTCATGGCTTTAGAAGCTTTTGATAGACTAATTGACATCAATTGAGTTAATTTTAGGTGTACCTGTGGATGTATTTCAAGGCCTACCCTCAAACTCTGTGCTTCTCTGCTTGACATCATGGGAAAATCAAAAGAAATCAGCCAAGACCTCAGAAAAAATATTGTAAACCTGCACAAGTCTGGTTCATCCTTGGGAGCAATTTCCAAACGCCTGAAGGTACCACATTCATCTGTACGAACAATAGTACCCAAGGATAAACAAGTATAATACCCAAGGATAAACACCATAGGACCACGCAGCCGTCATACCGCTCAGGAAGGAGGGGAAACAACTGGGGAAAAAATAGAAAAAAAATATACACCCACATTTCGTACACACGCAAAATGCTTCTTTTTTTTAGTTGAGTTTCCTAGAGATGATCGTAATTTGATGCGAAAAGTGCAAATCAATCCCAGAACAGCAGCAAAGGACCTTGTGAGGAAACAGGTACAAAAGTATCCATATCCACAGACAAACCAAGTCCTATATCGACATAACCTGAAATGTCCTCTGGTCTGATGAAACAAAAATATAACTGTTTGGCCATAACGACCATTTTAATGTTTGGAGGAAAAACGGGGAGGCTTGCAAGCCGAAGAACACCATCCCGACCGTGAAGCACGGGGGTGGCAGCATCATGTGGTGGGCGTGCTTTGCTGCAGGAGGGACTGGGGCACTTCACAAATAGGGCCAAAATTCACCCAACTTATTGTGGGAAGCTTATGGAAGGCTACCCGAAATGTTTGACTTAAGTTAAACAATTTAAAGGCTATGCTACCAAATACTAAATGAGTGTATGTAAACTTCTGACCCACTGGGAATCTGTAAAAAGAAAATGAAGCTGAAATAAATCGTTATCTACTATTATTCTGACATTTCACATTCCTAAAATAAAGTGGTGAATCTAACTGACCTAAGACAGGGAATTTTTACTAGGATTCAAATTCAGGAATTGTGAAAAACTGAGTTAATTTGTATTTGAATAAGGTGTATGTAAACTTTCAACTTCAACTGTATTGTAACCAGTAGCAGGGAAGTCAGATGCAGGAGAGCAGAACTAGGTAATAGCCGGAGCAGTTTAATTGCAAAACCCGTTAGCGGTCCAGTCGACATGTGCACAAACACTTACAATAAACAATACCACACAAAGACATGGGGGGAACAGAGGGTTAAATACACAACATGTAATGAGGGAATGAAAACCAGGTGTGTGGGAAAACAAGACAAAACAAAACAAATGGAAAATGAAAAATGGATCAGCGATGGCAAGAAGACCAGTGACGTCGACCACCGAACACCGCCCGAACAAGGAGAGGAACCGACTTCGCAGAACACCGCCCGAACAAGGAAGAGGAACCGACTTCGGCAGAACACCGCCCGAACAAGGACAGGAACCGACTTCGGCAGAACACCGCCCGAACAAGGAGAGGAACCGACTTCGGCAGAAGTCGTGACATGTATGTACATGGATATATACAGTATATTTACCACAAAAATATATGGGGGATTGGAAATGATGCAGACAATTACATTGACGGAAGCAGTAATCTATCCTCAATATTAAAGCTGATCCACCCCCTAAAAGGCATAATATATACTGTATATGAGAACATTTTTGCTCCAGACTCCGACATTGCTCAATCTAATATTTATATACAGTGCCTTGCGAAAGTATTCGGCCCCCTTGAACTTTGCGACCTTTTGCCACATTTCAGGCTTCAAACATAAAGATATAAAACTTTATTTTTTTGTGAAGAATCAACAACAAGTGGGACACAATCATGAAGTGGAACGACATTTATTGGATATTTCAAACTTTTTTAACAAAACAAAAACTGAAAAATTGGGCGTGCAAAATTATTCAGCCCCCTTAAGTTAATACTTTGTAGCGCCACCTTTTGCTGCGATTACAGCTGTAAGTCGCTTGGGGTATGTCTCTATCAGTTTTGCACATCGAGAGACTGACATTTTTTCCCATTCCTCCTTGCAAAACAGCTCGAGCTCAGTGAGGTTGGATGGAGAGCATTTGTGAACAGCAGTTTTCAGTTCTTTCCACAGATTCTGGATTGGATTCAGGTCTGGACTTTGACTTGGCCATTCTAACACCTGGATATGTTTATTTTTGAACCATTCCATTGTAGATTTTGCTTTATGTTTTGGATCATTGTCTTGTTGGAAGACAAATCTCAGTCCCAGTCTCAGGTCTTTTGCAGACTCCATCAGGTTTTCTTCCAGAATGGTCCTGTATTTGGCTCCATCCATCTTCCCATAAATTTTAACCATCTTCCCTGTCCCTGCTGAAGAAAAGCAGGCCCAAACCATGATGCTGCCACCACCATGTTTGACAGTGGGGATGGTGTGTTCAGGGTGATGAGCTGTGTTGCTTTTACGCCAAACATAATGTTTTGTATTGTTGCCAAAAAGTTCAATTTTGGTTTCATCTGACCAGAGCACCTTCTTCCACATGTTTGGTGTGTCTCCCAGGTGGCTTGTGGCAAACTTTAAACAACACTTTTTATGGATATCTTTAAGAAATGGCTTTCTTCTTGCCACTCTTCCATAAAGGCCAGGTTTGTGCAATATATGACTGATTGTTGTCCTATGGACAGAGTCTCCCACCTCAGCTGTAGATCTCTGCAGTTCATCCATGTGATCATGGGCCTCTTGGCTGCATCTCTGATCAGTCTTCTCCTTGTATGAGCTGAAAGTTTAGAGGGACGGCCAGGTCTTGGTAGATTTGCAGTGGTCTGATACTCCTTCCATTTCAATATTATCGCTTGCACAGTGCTCAATGGGATGTTTAAAGCTTGGGAAATCTTTTTGTATCCAAATCCGGCTTTAAACTTCTTCACAACAGTATCTCGGACCTGCCTGGTGTGTTCCTTGTTCTTCATGATGCTCTCTGCACTTTTAACGGACCTCTGAGACTATCACAGTGCAGGTGCATTTATACGGAGACTTGATTACACACAGGTGGATTCTATTTATCATCATTAGTCATTTAGGTCAACATTGGATCATTCAGAGATCCTCACTGAACTTCTGGAGAGAGTTTGCTGCACTGAAAGTAAAGGGGCTGAATAATTTTGCACGCCCAATTTTTCAGTTTTTGATTTGTTAAAAAAGTTTGAAATATCCAATAAATGTCGTTCCACTTCATGATTGTGTCCCACTTGTTGTTGATTCTTCACAAAAAAATACAGTTTTATATCTTTATGTTTGAAGCCTGAAATGTGGCAAAAGGTCGCAAAGTTCAAGGGGGCCGAAT
>NC_143025.1:84337500-84352500 GCF_057628025.1 Oncorhynchus mykiss | reverse complement strand
CTCTTTCGCTCTCTCCCTCTCTCTCGCTCTCCTTCTCTCTCTCTGCTGTCCGTTCTCTCTCCCTCTCTCCCTCTCTCTTTCTCTCTCTCTGCTGTCTGTTCTCTCTCCCTCTCACTTTCTCTCTCAGCTGTCTGTTCCCTCTCCCTCTCTCTTTCTCTCTCTCTGATGTCTGTTCTCTCTCTCTCTCTCTCTCTCTCTCTCTCTCTCTCTCTCTCTCTCTCTGCTGTCTGTTCTCTCTCCCTCTCTTTCTCTCTCTCTCTCTGCTGTCTGTTCTCTCTCTCTCTGCTGTCTGTTCTCTCTCTCTCTCTCGATCTGCTGTCTGTTCTCTCTCCTTCTCTCTCTCTCGATTTGCTGTATGTTCTCTCTCCTTCTCTCTCTCTCGCTCTGCTGTCTGTTATCTCTCCCTCTCTCTCTCTCTGCTCTCTGTTCTCTCTCTCTCCCTCTCTCTTTCTCTCTCTGCTATCTGTTCTCTCTCTCTGCTGTCTGTTCCCTCTCCCCCTCTCTCTCTCTGCTGTCTGTTCTCTCTCCCTCTCTCTTTCTCTCTCTGCTGTCTGTTCTCTCCCTCTGCTGTCTCTCTCTCTCTCTCTGCTGTCTGTTCCCTCTCCCACTCTCTCTCTCTCGCTCTCTCTGCTCTCTGTTCTCTCTCTCTCCCTCTCTCTCTCTCTCTCTGCTGTCTGTTCTCTCTCCATCTCTCTCTCTCTCCCTATCTCTCTCTCTCTCTCTGATTTCTGTTCTCCCTCTCTCTCTCTCTTTCTCTCTGCTGTCTGTTCTCTCTCTCTGCTGTCTGTTCTCTCTCCCTCTCTCTCTCTCTCCCTGCTGTCTGTTCCCTCTCCCTCTCTCACTCTCTCTCTGCTGTCTGTTCTCTCTCCCTCTCTCTCTCTGCTGTCTGTTCTCTCTCTCTGCTGTCTGTTCTCTCTCCCTCTCTCTCTATGCTGTCTGTTCTCACTCTCTCTCTCTGCTGTCTGTTCTCTCTCCCTCTCTCTCTCTCTGCTGTCTGTTCTCTCCCTCTCTCTCTTTCTCTCTCTCTCTGCTGTCTGTTCTCTCTCCCTCTCTCTCTCTCTCTGCTGTCTGTTCTCTCTCCCTCTCTCTCTCCCTCTCTCTCTCTCTCTCTCTCTGCTGTCTGTTCTCTCTCTCTCTCTCTGCTGTCTGTTCTCTCTCTCTATCTCTTTCTCTCTCTCTGCTGTCTGTTCTCTCTCCCTCTCTCTTTCTCTCTCTCTGCTTTCTGTTCTCTCTCCCTCTCTCTTTCTCTCTCTCTCTCTGCTGTATGTTCTCTCTCCCTCTCTCTTTCTCTCTCTCTGCTGTCTGTTCTCTCTCCCCCTCTCTCTCTCGCTCTGCTGTCTGTTCTTTCTCTCTCTCTCTCTGCTGTCTGTTCTCTCTCCCTCTCTCTCTCTCTCTCTCTGCTGTCTGTTCTCTCTCCCTCTCTCTTTCTCTCTCTCTGCTGTCTGTTCTCTCTCCCCCTCTCTCTCTCTCTCTCTCTCTGCTGTCTGTTCTCTCTCCCTCTCTCTCTCTGCTGTCTGTTCTCTCTCCTTCTCTCTTTCTCTCGCTCTGCTGTCTGTTCTCTCTCTCTCTCTCTGCTGTCTGTTCTCTCTCCCTCTCTCTCTCTCTCTCTCTCTCTCCCTGCTGTCTGTTCTCTCTCCCTCTCTCTTTCTCTCTCTCTGCTGTCTGTTCTCTCTCCTTCTCTCTCTCTCTCTGCTGTCTGTTCTCTCTCCCTCTCTCTCTCTCTCTCTCTGCTGTCTGTTCTCTCTCTCTCCCTCTCTCTCTCTCTGCTGTCTGTTCTCTCTCCCTCTCTCTCTCGCTCTCTCTCTGCTGTCTGTTCTGTCTCCCTCTCTCTCTCTCTCTCTCTCTGCTGTCTGTTCTGTCTCCCTCTCTCTCTCTCTATCTCTGCTGTCTGTTCTCTCTCCCTCTCCCCTCTCTCTCTCACTCTCTTTGTACTGTCTGTTCTCTCTCCCTCTCAAATTCAAATTCAAATTCAAGCTGCTTTATTGGCATGAAAAACATTGTGTCAATATTGCCAAAGCAACAATGTATACAATATACATTGTAACAAAGTTATAAATGATAGCAAATAATAATATAAAATGGTAGTAAATAATAATACAAAATTAAATACAAAAATAATAACAATAAAATGGTAACAGTCTACAGTAAACATTAATAATTATAGTAATAACAATAATAGTAATAATAAGTAAGTTACTGTTTACTATGCAGATGTTATTATTCAGTGTCCCTCAGGCTATGGCAGGAAAATACATATTTGGCTGCAAGAGGAGCCATTGCTCCTTCGCCCATGAGTATTCTTAGTTTTTCCTCTGGGTTCAATTTGTAAAAATGTGGAATATATGTAGTCATTTCTGTGAATAATGAATCTCTTTGTGAGGAATATTTATCACAGTAAAGGAGAAAGTGCATCTCTGTCTCTACCTCCCCTGTCATGCAGTGACCACATACACGCTCCTCTTTGGGTAGCCATGTCTTTTTATGTCTGCCGGTTTCTATTGCCAATCGGTGGTCACTCAGCCTGTACTTGGTAAGGATCTGTCTCTGCTTCGTATCTCTGACAGAGTAGAGATAATCAGCCAATTCATATTCTCTGTTTAGGGTCAGATAGCAATTTAGTCGGCTTTGGGATTTTGTTTCGTTTTTCCAGTATTGTAAATATGATTCCTTTGATTGGTTCATGATTTTGCTTATTGGAATTCTTTCTTTTGAAGCAGTGCTGGCGTCAGCTTGGTTGGTGAGGTCCAACACCATCTGACTGAGAGGGCTCGTTTCTGGGCTCAGCTCTTGGGCTTGAAGTGATTTAAATTGCAGACTCGAATTTGGACTTGAATTTAGATGTAGCCAAAATTTTAATGATCTTTTCTGTATTTTCATTATTACTGGAAAACGGCCCAATTCTGCCCTACATGCATTAGTTGGTGTATTTCTCTGGACTTGTAGAATTTTCCGACAGAATTCTGCATGTAGGGCTTCAATTGGATGTTTGTCCCACATTTTAAAATCCAGTTTATTGAGTGGCCCCCAAACCTCACTTCCATAAAGTGCTATTGGTAGGATTACACTGTCAAATATTTTAGTCCAAATTCTAATTGGGATGTTGATTTTGAATAATTTCATTTTTATTGCATACATTGCTCTGCGGGCTTTTTCTTTGAGTGCCTTCACTGCCATATTAAAGTTTCCCGATGCAGATATGGTCAGACCAAGGTAGGTGTAATTTTTTGTGTGTTCAATTAAGGTGTTGTTCAGGGTGAATTTACATTTGTGTTTCTGACATCTGGGTTTTTTTTGGAAAATCATGATTTTAGTTTTTTGGAAATTTACTGCCAGGGCCCAATTATGGCAATATTGCTCCAGAATATTAATGTTTTGTTGAAGACCTTCTTTGGTTGGTGATAGAAGTACCAAGTCATCAGCATATAGCAGGTATTTCACCTCTGTGTCAAATAGTGTGAGTCCTGGGGCTGGAGATTGGTCCAACATGTCTGCTAATTCATTGATATAAATGTTGAAAAGATTTGGACTCAAATTGCAGCCTTGTCTCACACCTCGACATTGTGAAAAAAATTCTGTTCTTTGGTTTTTGATTTTTATTGCACACTTATTTTCTGTGTACATACATTTTATTAAGTCATACACCTTACCACCAAGCCCACTTTGTAGAATTTTGTAGAATAGCCCTTCGTGCCAAATCGAATCAAATGCTTTTTTAAAGTCAATAAAGCAAGCAAAGATTTTGCCCTCTTTTTTTTGGTGGACGTGTTTATTAATTAGTGTGTGTAAGGTGTATATATGGTCAGTAGTGCGATGGTTAGGGAGAAAGCCAATTTGACATTTACTTATTACATTTTTTTCTTGAAGAAAGGTTTGAATTCTTGAATTCAAAATGCTACAGAAAATCTTTCCCAAGTTACTGTTGACGCAAATTCCCCTGTAATTATTGGGGTCTGATTTGTCTCCACTTTTGTGGATAGGGGAGATGAGCCCCTGGTTCCAGACATCAGGGAAGCAGCCAGAAGTTAAAACCATGTTGAACAATTTAAGCACAGCATTTTGCAACTCAGGTGTGCTGTTTTTCAGCATTTCATTTCTGATGTTGTCTACACCACAAGCCTTTTTTGATTTAATAGATTTTAGCTTTTCATTTAGTTCTTGTTGGGTTATTGGGTAATCTAATGGATTTTGGTTGTTTTTAATGACTGATTCCAGGATGTTCAATTTTTCTTTAATTTCTAATTGGTTCTGGTTTAAGTCTTTTTGTGGGATGTTTTTGTATAGATTATCAAAGTAAGTTTTCCAAATTCCTACATCTTGTATGGCTAATTCTTGTGGCTTTGTTGTGCTTAAATTGTTCCACATGTCCCAGAACTGATTTTGGTCAATTGCGTTTTCAATTTCATCAAGTGTCTTGTTGGTATAATTCAATTTCTTGCATTTCAGTGTTTGTTTATACTGTTTCAGAGTTTCAAAGTATTCATATCGTAGCTCTGGGTTGTTTTGCTGCTTATGTTTTTTGTTTGACATTTGTCTTAGGTGTTTTCTAATTGTTTTACATTCATTATCAAACCATTTGTCAGTAACATTTTGATTTTTGCTTCTGATGTTGCATTGCTTTGGTTTTCTCAAATTTGCTTTCGATGCTGCTTTTTGGAATATGCAGTTGATGTTTTGGGTAGCTGAATTGACACCATCTTTATTGTTTTGGTACTGTGAGTTATTGAAAAACTGTATAGAGTTCATCATTTCATTTGAGTTCAATGTTTCAATGAATGCCTCTGCACTGTTTGGAGCCCATCTGAACGATTGGTTTATGTTGTAAAGTTTATTGGGCTGTTTTTTTGAATGAATATTGCCGGTTAATTTCTTCAGAAACACGTTGATCTGACTGTGATCTGACAATGGTGTCTGTGGTCTGACAGTGAATGCACTAATGGAGGAGGGGTCAATGTCAGTGATGGCATAATCGACTACACTTGTCCCAAGAGCTGAGCAGTAAGTAAACTGACCTAAAGAGTCCCCTCTGATTCTACCATTAAGCATGTACAGGCCTAAGGCTCGACAGAGATGTACTAACTCTTTTCCATTTTTGTTCAGTATTTGGTCAGGACTGTTTCTATTATTTATAATAGGGCTACTGTACAAGGAGGGGTGTCCAAATATGTGGTGGTTACCTCCCGCATCAGTGTAGTCAGGCTCAGAACCTGTTCTTGCATTGAAATCTCCACAAAGAAGCACTTTACCCTGCGCCTGAAATGTAATGATTTCTGTCTGGAGATTGTCAAAAAACTGATCATCATAATATGATGAATCTGAAGGAGGAGCATAAGCTGCACATATGTATACATCATTGTCACAATAGATTGTACCTTTGTTAAGTTTTAGCCAAATGTGAGTGGTACCTTTTTTCATTTCATTCAGTGCTAAGTCCTGCTTATGCCAAATGATGATTCCACCTGAGTCTCGGCCCCGTTTAACATTTTTATGTTTGATTGATGGTAGTAAACTTTCTCTATAGCCTGAGGGACACTGAGTATCTATGTCTCCACGACACCATGTTTCCAGTAGGATTATGATGTCCTGTCCCTTGATGTTTTTAATCAATTCTGGATTAGTTGTTTTATAACCAAAATGTGAAGAGTATAGGCCCTGGATATTCCAAGAGCTGATAGTTAATGATCTCATTTATAATAAGTGATATTCACTGGTTTGAGTAAAGTACATCGAAAAAAACAAAAAAAAAAAAATATGTATATATACATATACATACATACACATATACATATATATATACATACATATATACACATATACATACATATATACATACACATACATACACATATATACATACACATACATATACATACATACATACATACATACACACACACACACACACATACATACACACACACACACATACATACATACATATATATATATATACATATATATACACATACACATACATATATATATATATATATATATATATATATACACACATACATGCACATACACATATACACACATACATACATACATACACACACACGTGCACACACACACACACACACACACACCATTACATATAATAATTATTATAATACCGGTGTCAATACATTTAGGAATATTTGTAAACAAATGAATAAGAATGGAATAAGATTGCATTGTACTTATGTTATGTGCAATCTGCAACCCTGTGTGTTTGTGTGTGTGTGTGTGTGCGCGTGCGTGCCCGTGTGTGAATTAAAGGGACTGTCTAGCTCAGTAGTCTGCATATTAGTTGCAGTAGTTGGCGCACCTCTCCTATCTCTGATTGTTCTAGGGGTCTTCTGCCAGAGGTTACCTCAGCATATGTAGGCTGACGATCTAATTGATACATGGTGTGGACTGCATCATGTGGTCTACTTCCCTGAAGGGCAGTGTTCTGACCGACCCTGGAGTAGTGGTCAGAGCTGTGTTGTGATGGGCTGGGTCTAGTAGAGCTGTGTTGTGATGGGACAGGTCTAGTAGAGCTGTGTTGTGATGGGCCGGGTCTAGTAGAGCTGTGTTGTGATGGGCCGGGTCTAGTAGAGCTGTGTTGTGATGGGCCGGGTCTAGTAGAGCTGTGTTGTGATGGGCCGGGTCTAGTAGAGCTTTGTTGTGATGGGCCAGGTCTTGTAGAGCTGTGTTGTGATGGGCCAGGTCTAGTAGAGCTGTGTTGTGATGGGCCAGGTCTAGTAGAGCTTTGTTGTGATGGGCCAGGTCTAGTAGAGCTGTGTTGTGATGGGCCGGGTCTAGTAGAGCTGTGCTGTGTTGGGCCTGGTCTAGTAGAGCTGTGCTGTGTTGGGCCTGGTCTAGTAGAGCTGTGCTGTAATAAGCCATGTCTGGCTCTTTTCTCCTCGGGATGGTGGAGGTACTGTTGTTTCAGAAGGTGGGGCGGGGGACCTTTGTTGCTGGGGTGATGGGTGTGTGGGTCCCTGCCAAGTGTTGCATCTTTTAGGTCCTTGGCAAAGGTTCTGATACTGTCCTGATCAAGATGTATATTATCATATAAGTGTTGACATGTCAGAGTGGGGTGGTGAGCCGTTCTGACGTTGAGCAGTGAGGCACAGTCCACAGTGATCTGTTGATTTATTTTGTCGATCAACTTTTCTGGGAAGTCTTTTCTTGGTAGGAGGGTGGACACAACTATATTGGTTGTTGGGAACATAGCCTGTGCCCGTTCTGCCACTCTTCTCACTGCCCCAGATACATTTTCACCTTTGGCATGAAGGTCGTTTGTGCCAGTGTGGATGATGATGTTGTCAGGGGTGTCAATCCTGGTCTGACTGAGTAGCTGCATTGCACTCTCAGTTGTAGGACACCAGAACTTATACACCTGGTGTCTAGGGAATAATCTTTCCTGGACTAAGAACTTCCCATTTGAATCAATTAGAATTGCAGTTGTGGGTGATTGTCTGGGTGGAGCAGACTGGGAGGCTGGTATTCTGACCTGGGCTGGAGCAGACTGGGAGGCTGGTAGGTTAACCTGGGCTGGAGCAGACTGGGGGGCTGGTATTCTGACCTGGGCTGGAGCAGACTGGGAGGCTGGTAGGTTGACCTGGGCTGGAGCAGACTGGGAGGCTGGTAGGTTAACCTGGGCTGGAGCAGACTGGGAGGCTGGTATTCTGACCTGGGCTGGAGCAGACTGGGAGGCTGGTAGGTTGACCTGGGCTGGAGCAGACTGAGAGGCTGGTAGGTTGACCTGGGCTGGAGCAGGTTCTCTCTCCTTCTCTCTTTCTCTCGCTCTGCTGTCTGTTCTCTCTCTCTCTCTCTGCTGTCTGTTCTCTCTCCCTCTCTCTCTCTCTCTCTCTCTCTCTCTCCCTGCTGTCTGTTCTCTCTCCCTCTCTCTTTCTCTCTCTCTGCTGTCTGTTCTCTCTCCTTCTCTCTCTCTCTCTGCTGTCTGTTCTCTCTCCCTCTCTCTTTCTCTCTCTCTGCTGTCTGTTCTCTCTCCCCTCTCTCTCTCTCTCTCTGCTGTCTGTTCTCTCTCCCTCTCTCTCTCTGCTGTCTGTTCTCTCTCCTTCTCTCTTTCTCTCGCTCTGCTGTCTCTTCTCTCTCTCTCTCTCTCTGCTGTCTGTTCTCTCTCCCTCTCTCTCTCTCTCTCTCTCTCTCTCCCTGCTGTCTGTTCTCTCTCCCTCTCTCTTTCTCTCTCTCTGCTGTCTGTTCTCTCTCCTTCTCTCTCTCTCTCTGCTGTCTGTTCTCTCTCCCTCTCTCTCTCTCTCTCTCTGCTGTCTGTTCTCTCTCTCTCCCTCTCTCTCTCTCTCTCTCTCTCTCTCTGCTGTCTGTTCTCTCTCCCTCTCTCTCTCGCTCTCTCTCTCTGCTGTCTGTTCTGTCTCCCTCTCTCTCTCTCTCTCTCTCTGCTGTCTGTTCTCTCTCCCTCTCTCTCTCTCTCTCTCTCTCTCTCTCTGCTGTCTGTTCTGTCTCCCTCTCTCTCTCTCTCTCTCTCTGCTGTCTGTTCTGTCTCCCTCTTTCATAATTCCTGTCTTCTCTTGAGAGCCAGGTCTGCCTACAGCGGCCTCTATCAATAGAAAGGCAATACTAACTGAGCCTGTACATAGTCAAAGCTTTCCTTCATTTTGGGTCAGTCACTGTGGTCACTTATTCTGCCACTCTGTTAATAGAGATCCTGGTTCCCAGCTGGGAACCTACCCTCCCACGTTCAACTTAGAAATATTTAACCTCCACACATTAACAAGTCCAATAGCTCAAATGAAAGATAAACACCTTGTTCATCTAGCCAGCAAGTCAGATTTTTAAAATGTTTTACGGCGAAAACATAGCACATATATATATGTCAAACCACCACCAGACACAGCTCATTTGAATAGCCAAAACATGCAATCAACAAACGCAGGATTAAAAAATAAATCATTCACTAACCTTTTGAAAATCTTCATCAGATGACAGTAATAGGACATGTTACACAGTACATTTTTTTTTTCAATAATATGCCATTGATATCCATAAATGTCCATTTACATTGAATTCATGTTCAGAAAATACTCAAAATTGTCCGCAGGAAATCTAGGTAGCGCGGCAAGATAACGTAAATAGACATCATAAACTTTGACTAAATATACATGTTCTACATATAGTTAGAAAGATACACTGCTTCTTTATGCAATCGCTTTGTTACATTTATTTTTAACGTTACAGAAATCGCACACTATTCAATATTCTGAGACGGCGCTCAGATATAAGCTATATTTCTCCGTAATGTTGGAGTCAACAGAAACACAGATTTCAGCATATATATTCCCTTACCTTCGATGGTCTTCGTTCAGAATGTTCTGGAAGGTTTCATACTTACCCAATACATCGTTTGGTTTCAAGTCTTGCGTCTTTGTATTAGCTACTGCTAATAACATCAGCTGAAATGCACCCAAAATGTCCTCTGGTCCGGAAAAGTTGCGCATCAAAACTTCAAAATTACATATTATATGTCGACTAAACAGGTCAAACTAAGTGCAGAAGCAAGCTTTATGATGTTTTAAACACACAAAGCAAATTTCAATTCAACCGGTCATCGTTTGCTCTTCCCAGGAGTGCTGGAACAAAGGAATGGCCGGGACCAATTCGCGCCCCAACGCACAAGGTATTTTCTCCTGGCACACACTAATTTCACTCCCATAGGGCCAATTCTTGCGGGATTTGAACGATTAAAAGCTCTACTGAATGAGGACATCTAGTGGAAGACATAGAAAATCTCCCCAGATCCATAACTGGTTGGGAAGGGTGGGGGCGATGACGTCAAAAGTTGCTCCAACTTTCATGACCACAAAAACTAGTTTGGAAGAATGCCTCCCCTGTGAGTTCTGCTATACTTACAGACATAATTCCAACGGTTTTAGAAGCTTTAGAGTTTTTTCTATCCAATAATAATTATTATATGCATATATTAGCAATTTTTGACAGATTTTTTTTTCAGTTTACTATGGGTACCCAATTCCTCCAAAGGGGGCAGAAGTCAGCCCTATCTCTATGAAGTTTTAACCGCCAAATAGTATTCTAGTTTGCTCTGTTGTTTTTGTCAATTATCTTTTTGTAATTATCTTTTTATTTTCTCATGATTTGCTTGGGTCTAATTGTGCTGCTGTCCTGGGGCTTTGTGGGTGTGTTTGTGTTTTTGAACAGAGCCCCAGGACCAGCTTACTTAGGGGACTCTTCTCCAGGTTCATCTCTCTGTAGGTGATGGCTTTGTAATGGAAGGTTTGAGAATCACTTCCTTTTAGGTGGTTGTCCCATTTTGTTGTCCCAAAATTTTTTGGTTGGTGAGTGGCCCACCGACCTCACAACCATAAAGAGCAATGGGTTCTTTAACTGATTCAAGTTTGTCAAACGTCATGTTCCTTTTCATGTTCCGTTTTCAAGGCCCTTCCGATGTCCGATGCTCTGTGTGAGGTGCTGGGTATGCGGTTTCGGGTGATGTCCGATGCTCTGTGTGAGGTGCTGGGTGGGCGGTTTCGGGTGATGTCCGATGCTCTGTGTGAGGTGCTGGGTATGCGGTTTCGGGTGACGTCCGATGCTCTGTGTGAGGTGCTGGGTGGGCGGTTTCGGGTGATGTCCGATGCTCTGTGTGAGGTGCTGGGTATGCGGTTTCGGGTGACGTCCTTCAGGGTCCTGACAAAAGTTGGAATTGCTGCCTTGTATTGGTGGACTTAGTCGTAAAGGTTGTTCAAGTTCAGGGTGGAGTGTGGGCCAGGTAGACGTTAGGTTTTGGGGCTCAGTCCCGGGAAATGCTTGCATTCACCCACTGCAGGTTGAAAGTAATTTTGTAGTAGCAGAGTGGAGACAACCACTTGTGTGTTGAGGGAAAGTGGAAGAAGCTTTTTCAATCACTCCCTTGAGTGCTGTGGCCACCCTTTGTGCCCGTGTGAATTATGATATGGCTGGGGAACCCTAGTCTGTCCTCTGAAAACAGCTCCAAGGCGTGCCTAGTGTTTGTCCTCTGACAAAAGCTCCAGGACATGCCTAGTGTTTGGGCACCAGAGTTTATCCACTTTGTGTTTGGGGAAAAGTTTATCCTCTTGAATGTATTTGCCATTTGAGTCAATGAGGAGCACAATCTCTGGCTTTTGGGAGGGGGGTTATCAGAACAACTATTTGTCTTCTCTCTCTTTTCTTCTTGTTCTCCTCTCCTCTTCATCTACCTTCTCTTTCTGCTGAGCATGGTCTCCATTTGTGGTGTGTACCTGTTCCCTCTACCTGTTCCCTCTACCTGCCCCCTCCACCTGTTCCCTCTAACAGTCCCCCTCTACCTGCTCCCTCTACCTGTTCCCTCTACCTGATCCCTCTACCTGTTCCCTCTACCTGTCCCCTCTACCTGTCCCCTCTACCTGTTCCCTCTACCTGTCCCCTCAACCTGTTCCCTCTACCTGTTCCCTCTCTACCTGTTCCCTCTACCTGCCCCCTCTACCTGTTCCCTCTAACAGTCCCCCTCTACCTGATCCCTCTACCTGATCCATCTACCTGTCCCCCTCTACCTGATCCCGCTACCTGTTCCCTCTACCTGTTCCCTCTACCTGTTCCCCTCTACCTGATCCCTCTACCTGATCCATCTACCTGTCCCCTCAACCTGTTCCCTCTACCTGATCCCTCTACCTGTTCCCTCTACCTGTCCCCTCTACCTGTTCCCTCTACCTGTTCCCTCTACCTTTCCCCTCTACCTGTCCCCCTCTACCTGTTCCCTCTACCTTTCCCACTCTACCTGTCCCCTCTACCTGTCCCCCTCTACCTGTTCCCTCTACCTGTCCCCTCTACCTGTTCCCTCTACCTGGTTCCCTCTACCTGCTCCCTCTACCTGTCCCCTCTACCTGTTCCCTCTACCTTTCCTACTCTACCTTTGCCCTCTACCTGTCCCCCTCTACCTGTTCCCTCTACATTTCCCACTATACCTGTCCCCTCTACATGTCCCCCTCTACCTGTTCCCTCTACATGTCCCCTCTACCTGTTCCCTCTACCTTTCCTACTCTACCTTTGCCCTCTACCTGTCCCCCTCTACCTGTTGCCCTCTACCTGATCCATCTACCTGTTCCCTCTACCTGTTCCCTCTACCTGTTCCCTCTACCTGTCCCCTCTACCTGGCCTCCACTACTTGTCCCCTCTACCTGTCCCCTCTACCTGTTCCCTCTACCTGTTCCCTCTACCTGTCCCCTCTACCTGTTCCCTCTACCTGTTTTCTCTACCTGTCCCCTCTACCTGTCCCCTCTACCTGTTCCCTCTACCTGTCCCCTCTACCTGTTCCCTCTACCTGTCCCCATTACTTGTCCCCTCTACCTGTCCCCTCTACCTGTTCCCTCTACCTGTCCCCTCTACCTATTCCCTCTACCTGTTTTCTCTACCTGTCCCCTCTACCTGTCCCCTCTACCTGTTCCCTCTACCTGTCCCCTCTACCTGTTCCCTCTACCTGTCCCCGTTACTTGTCCCCTCTACCTGTCCCCTCTACCTGTTCCCTCTACCTGTCCCCTCTACCTGTTCCCTCTACCTGTCCCCTTTACTTGTCCCCTCTACCTGTCCCCTCTACCTGTTCCCTCTACCTGTCCCCTCTACCTGTTCCCTCTACCTGTCCCCTCTACTTGTCCCCTCTACCTGTCCCCTCTACCTGTTCCCTCTACCTGTTGTTAGGGAATGATCAGAATTAGTTGGGTAACATAGATAAGATGTTTTATTTTCATGATATGCTTAAGAGTTATTTCTCATAAGAATGTATTTTGTTGTACTATAGTGGTGGCCATTGGCAGTTATCTGTTCTATGTCAAGACTAAGTTGCATGGGCCACAGAGAGGGGAGAGGTCAAGGGGTCATCATGTGTAAACATATCTTTTGACCTATAGCCCCACTCTCCTCTCCGTGAGTTTGTCCAGGATTGGTTGTATTTAGAATTGGTTCTATCTAAATGACAATTTGATATATATCATAGGGTGCAGGTAATGTCTTGGTACCATTTTGTACCAAGGACGAGATAAGAGCTTTGTTTAGGAGACCAAACTGAACGATAGTTTATAGCCAACTCTGTCTTCTTTGGGGATACTCCTCTGAAGTAAAGTCTTTTCTTTGTGTAAGTTCCTAAGACCTGTGTTTTGTCATGTCGTCTTGAGAGGGGGTTGGATCTTTGCTATAAAGGAACCCATTTGCCATTATGTTGGGCACTCTCAACTTTTCATTAGAGATACTGAACTGTTGAAAGTCAAAATGCTATTGCAAAAGCTTAATTATTATTAAAGGTGAAGATTAAGCATAACTCTGACTCGTGTGTGATTTGCTCTCTCATCATTTGGTAATTAAGGAAATTTCCACGACACTGTCCCCTCTACCTGGCCTCCACTACTTGTCCCCTCTACCTGTCCCCTCTACCTGTTCCCTCTACCTGTTCCCTCTACCTGTCCCCTCTACCTGTACCCTCTACCCTTTTCCATCTACCTGTCCACAATACCTGTTCCCTCTACCTGTCCCCTCTACCTGTTCCCTCAACCTGCCCCCTCTACCTGTTCCCTCTACCTGTCCCCTCTACTTGTCCCCTCTACCTGTCCCCTCTACCTGTTCCCTCTCCCTGTCTCCTCTACTTGTCCCCTCTACCTGTCCCCTCTACCTGTTCCCACTACCTGTCCCCTCTACTTGTCCCCCTGTACCTGTCCCTCTCTACCTTTTCCCATCGCCAGTGGGGTCAGTGGAGTGTGTGGCTGACATTTACAGGGGCACAGGGACAATAACACACACACACACACGTACACACAGACAGACACACAGACAGACAACGTGCTCTAGTACAGACACAGCTGGAGAAAAGGTGAATAGCCATGATTTATTCACAGCCATTGTGTTTCTATTATAAATAGACCTCAAGTTAAAGGACAAGCCTTTGATATCAATTTGTCCTGAGAGTTGCCAATTCTATGACCCTCTATAATCACTAGACAAGAACTCTTACCCTACACAGAGAAACGCTCGATACTTCAACAATGTGTCCTTGACATTCGACTATGCCTGTGATTGTTTCCTAAATGTCAAGACTTCTCTCTCTCTGTCTCTCTCTCTGTCTCTCTCTCTCTCTCTGGTTTAATGTCTGTTAAAACAAGGAAGCAGACTGATTGCCTTTCATTAAACAAGATGACATGGTGGGGAGTGAGTGTTTAAACAGTCCATCTGTCACGGTGTCTCAGTCTGTCTACTGCCAGGGCGTTGACTAACAAGCTGCAGTCCTCACCACGAATGTTCAAAAGCTGTTCTTGGCTCGGGAAATGGTATATAGAGAGAGAATGACAAGGGTAACGATGGGGTAATGTGGCTAATGATGCCAGCCCAGGGAAGCTAGCTAGTTCAACTTCTCTCAGCTACTGAACACATCTGCTCTTCTTCTCTCGTCTTCCTCTCCTGCTCTATTCCACTCCTCCCCCCCCCCCCTCTCTCTTTCGCCACTGTATCTTGGCAACTGCTTTCATAGAATCATTTTCTCTCGCATCTACTGAGGTTTACACCTTGACGGTCCTATATTATATGAGACGACAACGTGGGACGGGAATGTTGCACCGGTTGAAATTGAACCATCCATTCTGATTAAGTTGTGTGTTAGCATGGAACGCTGAGCAAATGCCAATGGGGAAATACTCAGGGGCTTGGGGAGTCGGGGAAAAGGAATTAAAGGCTACACAGTTTGCTCCGAGTCCTCCATATCAGTCCAGGTGTGTGTTCCAAATTGCACGCTATGTCCTATATTGGTCCAGGTCAAAAGTAGTGCACTAGAAAGGGAATAGGGTGCAATTTGGGACGCATTCCAAAAGAAAACTTTTTTGTTCACCTGGACTTGAGAACACTGTTGAATTAGCTGGCAAATGTCAAGGGATTTCCTCCTACTCTTCATCGTAAGATTAGTAACCATTAGAGGAAGAGGATGCTGTCAGGGAGAGGAAACCCAAATCAAAATGACTAAAAAGTCAATACGAAACTAAAGGTAATGTGAAAGAGGTTCAGACTTTG
>NC_143025.1:84332500-84335000 GCF_057628025.1 Oncorhynchus mykiss | reverse complement strand
GGGGGATGGTGGGTGATGGTGGCTGATGGTGGGGGATGGTGGGGGATGGTGGGGGATGGGGCGATGGTGGCTGGGGGTGGGGGATGGTGGGTGATGCTGGGTGTTGGGGTGATGGTGGCTGAGGGTGGGGGATGGTGGCTGATGGTGGCTGATGGTGGGGGTTGGTGGGGGATGGTGGGGGATGGGGCGATGGTGGCTGGGGGTGGGGGATGGTGGGTGATGGTGGGTGTTGGGGTGATGGTGGCTGAGGGTGGGGGATGGTGGCTGATGGTGGCTGAGGGTGGCTGAGGGTGGGGATAGTGGGTGATGGGGTGATGGTGGCCGAGGGTGGGGGATGGTGGGTGATGGTGGGGGATGGTGGGGGATGGTGGCTGATGGCGGCTGAGGGTGGCTGATGTTGGCTGATGGTGGCTGAGGTTGGGGAATGGTGGGGGATGGTGGGGGATGGTGGGGGATGGTGGGGGATGTTGGCTGATGGTGACTGAGAGTGGGGGATGGTGGGTATGGGTGGGGGATGGTGGGTGATTGTGGCTGAGGGTGGGTGATGGTGGCTGATGGTGGCTGATGGTAGGTGAAGGTGGGGGATGGTGGCTGATGGTGGCTGAAGGTGGGTGATGGTGGTGATGGTGGCTGATGGTGGCTGAGGGTGGGGGATGGTGGCTGAGGGTGGGGGAAGGTGGGGATGGTGGGTGATGGTGGGTGATGGTGGGTGATGGTGGATGATGGTGGTTGATGGTGGCTGATGGTGCAGGATGGTGGGTGATGGGGGTGATGGTGGCTGATTATGGCTGAGGGTGGGGGATGGTGGCTGAAGGTGGGGAATGGTGGGTGATGGTGGCTGATGGTGGGTGATGGTGGTTGAGGGTGGGGTTGGTGGGTGATGGTGGGAGATGGTGGCTGAAGGTGGGCGATGGTGGCTGATGGTGGGTGATGTTGGGTGATGGTGGCTGAGGGTGGGGATGGTGGGTGATGGTGGGTGATGGTGGCTGAGGGTGCAGGATGGTGGGTGATGGTGGGTGATGGTGGCTGAGGGTGGGGGATGGTGGGTGATGGTGGGTGATGGTGGCTGAGGGTGGGTGAGGGTGGGGGATGGTGGCTGAGGGTGGGTGAGGGTGGGGGATGGTGGCTGCTGGTGGGGGATGGTGGGTGATGGTGGGTGATGGTGGCTGAGGATGCAGGATTGTGGGTGATGGTGGGTGATGGTGGCTGATGGTGGTTGATGGTGGCTGAGGGTGGGGGATGGTGGGTGATGGTGGCTGATGGTGGGGGATGGTGGGGGATGGGGCGATGGTGGCTGGGGGTGGGGGATGGTGGGTGATGCTGGGTGTTGGGGTGATGGTGGCTGAGGGTGGGGGATGGTGGCTGATGGTGGCTTATGGTGGGGGATGGTGGGGGATGGTGGGGGATGGGGCGATGGTGGCTGGGGGTGGGGGATGGTGGGTGATGGTGGGTGTTGGGGTGATGGTGGCTGAGGGTGGGGGATGGTGGCTGATGGTGGCTGAGGGTGGCTGAGGGTGGGGATAGTGGGTGATGGGGTGATGGTGGCCGAGGGTGGGGGATGGTGGGTGATGGTGGGGGATGGTGGGGGATGGTGGCTGATGGCGGCTGAGGGTGGCTGATGTTGGCTGATGGTGGCTGAGGTTGGGGAATGGTGGGTGATGGTGGGGGATGGTGGGGGATGTTGGCTGATGGTGACTGAGAGTGGGGGATGGTGGGTATGGGTGGGGGATGGTGGGTGATTGTGGCTGAGGGTGGGTGATGGTGGCTGATGGTGGCTGATGGTAGGTGAAGGTGGGGGATGGTGGCTGATGGTGGCTGAAGGTGGGTGATGGTGGTGATGGTGGCTGATGGTGGCTGAGGGTGGGGGATGGTGGCTGAGGGTGGGGGAAGGTGGGGATGGTGGGTGATGGTGGGTGATGGTGGGTGATGGTGGATGATGGTGGTTGATGGTGGCTGATGGTGCAGGATGGTGGGTGATGGGGGTGATGGTGGCTGATTATGGCTGAGGGTGGGGGATGGTGGCTGAAGGTGGGGAATGGTGGGTGATGGTGGCTGATGGTGGGTGATGGTGGTTGAGGGTGGGGTTGGTGGGTGATGGTGGGAGATGGTGGCTGAAGGTGGGCGATGGTGGGTGATGGTGGATGATGGTGGTTGATGGTGGCTGATGGTGCAGGATGGTGGGTGATGGGGGTGATGGTGGCTGATTATGGCTGAGGGTGGGGGATGGTGGCTGAAGGTGGGGAATGGTGGGTGATGGTGGCTGATGGTGGGTGATGGTGGTTGAGGGTGGGGTTGGTGGGTGATGGTGGGTGATGGTGGCTGATGGTGGGTGATGGTGGCTGAGGGTGGGGATAGTGGGTGATGGGGTGATGGTGGCCGAGGGTGGGGGATGGTGGGTGATGGTGGGGGATGGTGGGGGATGGTGGCTGATGGCGGCTGAGGGTGGCTGATGTTGGCTGATGGTGGCTGAGGTTGGGGAATGGTGGGTGATGGTGGGGGA
>NC_143025.1:84252500-84327500 GCF_057628025.1 Oncorhynchus mykiss | reverse complement strand
ATTAGGCCGATTAGGCCGAATTATCAAAATCCAGAAAAGAGCCGTTAAATTCTATAACCACTTAAAAGGAAGCGATTCCCAAACCTTCCACAACAAAGCCATCACCTACAGAGAGATGAACCTGGAGAAGAGTCCCCTAAGCAAGCTGGTCCTGGGGCTCTGTTCACAAACACAAACACACCCTACAGAGCCCCAGGACAGCAGCACAATTAGACCCAACCAAATCATGAGAAAACAAAAAGATAATTACTTGACACATTGGAAAGAATTAACAAAAAAACAGAGCAAACTAGAATGCTATTTGGCCCTACACAGAGAGTACACAGCGGCAGAATACCTGACCATTGTGACTGACTCAAACTTAAGGAAAGCTTTGACTATGTACAGACTCAGTGAGCATAGCCTTGCTATTGAGAAAGGCCGCCGTAGGCAGACATGGCTCTCAAGAGAAGACAGGCTATGTGCTCACTGCCCACAAAATGAGGTGGAAACTGAGCTGCACTTCCTAACCTCCTGCCCAATGTATGACCATATTAGAGAGACATATTTCCCTCAGATTACACAGATCCACAAAGAATTCGAAAACAAACCCAATTTTGATAAACTCCCATATCAACTGGGTGAACAAACACCATTGTAAATACAACCCATATTTATGCTTATTTATTTTCCCTTGTGTAACCTTAACTATTTGTACATCGTTGCAACACTGTATATATACATAATATGTTGTAATAATAATAATAAGAAGAAAAACTCCCATATCTACTGGGTGAAATTCCAGTGTGCCATCACAGCAGCAAGATTTGTGACCTGTTGCCACGAGAAAAGGGCAACCAGTGAAGAACACACACCATTGTAAATACAACCCATATTTATGCTTATTTATTTTATCTTGTGTCCTTTACCATTTGTACATTGTTAAAACACTGTAATATAATATGACATTTGTAATGTCTTTATTGTTTTGAAACTTCTGTATGTGTAATGTTTACTGTTCATTTTTATTGTTTATTTCACTTTATATACTCACTTTATATATTATCTACCTCACTTGCTTTGGCAATGTTAACACATGTTTCCCATGCCAATAAAGCCCTTGAATTTAATTGAATTGAATTGAGAGAGAGAGACAGAGAGACAGAGCGACAGAGAGACACATAGACACAGAGAGACAGAGACAGAGAGACAGAGAGACACAGAGAGACACAGAGACACAGAGACAGAGAGACACAGAGACAGAGAGACAGAGAGACAGAGAGACACAGAGAGACACAGAGACAGAGAGAGACAGAGAGACACAGAGACACAGAGACAGAGAGACACAGAGAGACACAGAGACACAGAGACAGAGAGACACAGAGAGACAGAGACAGAGAGAGAGACACAGAGACAGACAGACAGACAGACAGACAGACAGACAGACAGACAGACAGACAGACAGACAGACAGACAGACAGAGACAGACAGACAGACAGACAGACAGACAGAGAAAGAACACAGGTTAAAACTACTCCCCCCCAGGAGCCTAGTAAGAAGCATCTTCTCCTGTCATCTGGTTTTACTCATTCCTTTTGTGTGTAATACATTTCTTTACTTATTCCTCTGTCTACTTCTCCTTTTCATCTTTAATTCCCCACTATGCAGTGGCTGTCCTAATTCTGTCACTAGGAGCAGTGAGATGGCTTTGGGGATCACGCAAGGGGACTTGTGGTGGGGTAGATTGAGTAGAGTCCATGCGTGCAATTTTAGGAATGTAGGAATGTAGGTTGAATGTTCCTAGCATGTGACCAGTTTTAGAGCAGTTCTTGGAACTGTCAGGAGCAGAACAGTGGAGAGAACAGCGGGGGTTGTTTCACCGTTGCCTATTTGGCTACAGTAGAGGGGTATGAGGAGAGTTCAGGCAAACACACACAAAGCTGAGCCTTTTCACACCCAAAGCTTCCCTCCCTTCTAGAAGAGTTTCTGTTGGTGATTCTGCTCAGCTGGAAGGATAGATAGATGGAGGGAAAGATAGATGGAGGGATGGATGGAGAGATGGATAGATGGAGAGATGAAAGAGAGAAACTGCTCAATGGGATCCACATTTCTAGTAAAGGCACAAGTTTGCCCGTCTGTGGTAAGCGATCATCTTGTCGGGGGTCCTACTAAAACAAAACAAAGAAAATGCCAATTAGCAGACACTTTTATCCAAAGCAACTTAGTCATGTGTGTACACATTGTACATATATGTGGCCTCAGTGGTAATCAAACCCACTACTCTGCATGCTATCACGATGCTCTTACTAACTAAGCCACCAGGACCAAACAAGTATGCTAATTTGTCCAGGCTAAATCATTTCCATGTTGGAGTTTATGGTTGTGAAATTCTGTAATTCTGGAGGGAAGTTTTTGAGGAAGGACCAAACTATAGAGTGATTTCAGTGTCTAACAGAAACTAGATTTCTCAGTTAAGAACAAATTCTTATTTTACAATGACGGCCTACCCGGACAGAGCCTCCCCGAGCCCAAACGATGCTGGGCCAATTTTGTGCCGCCCTACGGGACTCCCGATCACAGCCGGTTGTGATAGAGTCTGGGATCAAACCAGGGTCTGTAGTGATGCCTCTAGCACAGAGATGCAGTGCCTTCGACCGCTGCGTCACTCGGGAGCCCAAATCCAAACTGATTAGTAAGAATGGCTCACCCCGTGTTCAACAATGGCCTTTTTTCCCTTTATTCAGATCACAAACTATCACTTTCAATTGCCTGAAAATGAAACAATCTCCAAAATATTGTTATTATTGTTATATATTGTGGTTAAACTTAAATAAACTAAATGATAAAAGAAAACATTATTTTGGAAGAAAAATAATATATATATTATCTTTGTAAATTATATAATAAATAGGACTGGTGGAGTTATGCCACACATGCAGCTAACACAGACATATGGAAATGTCTGCTCTAACCAAAATTACAAGCAACTGATTGCAGCATTACCACAAAAATGGAAGAGGCAAGTGGAAGGGGAAGAAAGTAAGGAACTTGTTTGTTGGCCCTGCATTAAAGAACATAAATGGTTAAAGACCAAAATTGGTTAAAGACCAAAATTGGTTAAAAAAAATTGTGATAAATAAAAATGTATACCAGTTTCATTTAAGGACCAAAAAAATGACAGCTGTTCCCTATAGGTTGCAAAATATTTGGGAAGAGATTTTCGATGTACCGATTCCATGGCACATGGTTTATGAACTGATGCACAAAACGATGCCGGATTCAAAACCAAAAATGTTGCTACGAAGAGACAGAATCATTAGATCATTTATTTTGGTACTGTCCATTGTTTTTGGTCACAGGTCCTGGAATGACTGAAGAATTGCAACATTTACCTGGAGCTAACTGCAGATAGCACTTCTGGGTGATCTGAGAAGTCACAGTCAATCGATCAATAATATAATAATGTTCTTCCCAAAAATGTTTATCTTTCATTTACAATCTGTAGAAACTATGAGAATAGAAAGGTGCAGAACGTTTGTAAAACATCACACCACAGTAGAAAAATATATGGCAAATAGAAATAAAAACGGGATAGTCTTCAGAGATAGATGGGAGGGGTTGAGGGGAGCTAAAGGCTGGACCTGGATGGTCTTCAGAGATAAATGGGAGGGGTTGAGGGGAGCTAAAGGCTGTGACTGGATGGTCTTCAGAGATAGATGGGAGGGGTTGAGGGTAGCTGAAGGGTGGGACTGGATGGTCTTCAGAGATAGATGGGATGGGTTGAGGGGAGCTGAAGGCTGGGACTGTACGGTCTTCAGAGATAGATGGGAGGGGTTGAGGGTAGCTGAAGAATGGGACTGGGTGGTCTTCAGAGATAGATGGGAGGGGTTGAAGGGAGCTAAAGGCTGGGACTGGATGGTCTTCAGAGATAGATGGGAGGGGTTGAACGGAGCTAAAGGCTGGGACTGGATGGTCTTCAGAGATAGATGGGAGGGGTTGAGGGGAGCTAAAGGCTGGGACTGGATGGTCTTCAGAGATAGATGGGGGGGGGGTTGAGGGGAGCTGAAGGCTAGGACTGGATGGTCTTCAGAGATAGATGGGAGGGGTTGAGGGGAGCTGAAGGGTGGGACTGGATGGTCTTCAGAGATAGATGGGAGGGGTTGAGGGGAGCTGAAGACTGGGACTGGATGTTCTTCAGAGATAGATGGGAGGGGTTGAGGGGAGCTGAAGGCTGGGACTGGATGTTCTTCAGAGATAGATGGGAGGGGTTGAACGGAGCTAAAGGCTGGGACTGGATGGTCTTCAGAGATAGATGGGAGGGGTTGAGGGGAGCTAAAGGCTGGGACTGGATGGTCTTCAGAGATAGATGGGGGGGGTTGAGGGGAGCTGAAGGCTAGGACTGGATGGTCTTCAGAGATAGATGGGAGGGGTTGAGGGGAGTTGAAGGCTGGGACTGTACGGTCTTCAGAGATAGATGGGAGGGGTTGAGGGGAGCTGAAGTCTGGGACTGGATGGTCTTCAGAGATAGATGGGAGGGGTTGAGGGGAGCTAAAGGCTGGGACTGGATGGTCTTCAGAGATAGATGGGAGGGGTTGAGGGGAGCTGAAGGCTGGGACTGGATGGTCTTCAGAGATAGATGGGAGGGGTTGAAGGGAGCTAAAGGCTGGGACTGGATGGTCTTCAGAGATAGATGGGAGGGGTTGAGGGTAGCTAAAGGCTGGGACTGGATGGTCTTCAGAGATAGATGGGAGGGGTTGAAGGGAGCTAAAGGCTGGGTCTGGATGTTCTTCAGAGATAGATGGGAGGGGTTGAGGGGAGCTAAAGGCTGGGACCAAAAACAAACAAAAGATAACTATGGAAATATACTGTGTCTGTAAGAGGTATATATAGTATGTATAAGGTGGAAGTAGAAGCATAAGTGTTTTATTATAAAAATAAGAATGACAAAAATTTTTTTAATTGCATTCATTGTCTGTGTATGAAGTTGTCAAACTGATGCAAACAATTACATTGATAGAACCTAGAATCTATCTGAAATATTAAGACTAATATACCCCCCCCCCCCCCCACCCCCCCCCCACCCACCGAAAAAATAATATTATAAATAAGAAAACACAGTCTTGTGACATGCAGAAGACCTGGTTCGAACCCATTTAGTCACATGAGCAGGATTTCATAGTGTAGAAGGGCTATGACAGGGCTATTCAACTAAATTCTTATGGGAGTCAAATAGTGTTTTTTTTGTCACACTCCCTTCTAATGTGTCCTTGCGCAGCATGTGAGCATCGGAAAGGGGAACACAAGTTGTTCTATGTTCATGTTCTAGAGCAGAAATCTCCAATTTCAGATTTTGGTTGTTCATCAGCAGTTTTTCACGTTATGTTGGTCGCTGACAATCGCTCAAATAGTCCATGTCAGCTAAACATTTTTTGATTGCTAAGTTAGTCTAGCCAGCTTTCTAAATTTGTAGTAATCATGGTCAATTTACTGACCGGGGAGGGGGGGGGGGGGGGGGGCATTGACTTTATTAGTCACTCTCACTCAGATATCAAGGTCAAAACCGCAAACATTTCTCTCCACGCTATGGCAGAATGAATAGAATTGCATGATATTAGTCATAAAAAAAGCTCAATCTTCTCTCTGACAATATTCATTCAATTCAGTTTCAAATCATGAAATAAAAGTTCAATTTATTAATTCAATTATTACATTTGTGCATTACAAATTCAAAAGTATTACATTAAAATGCAACATCTTAATACTAAAATTGAATTCAAATACAGTGTCTGTTGGCACTGAAATCACTCCATAGAAACCACCACAAAAACATTGTAAATAATGAGTAGAAATCATTTGCTTTGTTCCTCTCCCAGCCGACAGAGACCTCAGACAACAGCCGCTGGGGTCACTGTGAGCTGTTTTCTTCCCCTCCAAAGACACATGCTGTTTCAGAGGTGGCCCTCCATCCCAACCGTAAATTACTTTGGAGTTGAGTCAAGCAGAGCAAGACGGATGTGTGTGGGGGGCGTGGGGGGTGTAAGGTGTTTGTTTGTGTGTGTGTGTGTGCGTGCGTGCATCATAGAGAGAGAGAGAGAGAGAGTTTGGCTCAAGGTTGATGGCAACAACCGACCCCTTCAATCTTTGTTTTCTCTCAAACACTTAGGCTGACCCGACACACAGGGAAAAATGAGCACTGAAAAAGCAAGCGCTGCAGAGAGAGAGAGAGAGAGAGAGAGAGAGAGGAGAGAGAGAGAGAGAGAGAGAGAGAGAGAGAAGAGAGAAGAGCGAGAGAGAGGAGAGAGAGAGAGAGAGAGAGAGAGAGAGAGAGAGAGAGAGAGAGAGAGAGGAGAGAGAAGAGAGAGCGAGAGAGAGAGAGAGAGAGAGGAGAGAGAGAAGAGAGAGAGAGAGAGAGAGAGAGAGAGAGAGAGAGAGAGAGAGAGAGAGAGAGAGAGAGAGAGAGAAGAGCGAGAGAGAGAGGAGAGCGAGAGAGAGAGAGAGAGAAGAGAGAGAGCGAGAGAGAGAGAGAGAGAGAGAGAGAGAGAGAGAGAGAAGAGAGAAGAGAGAAGAGCGAGAGAGAGGAGAGAGAGAGAGAGAGAGAGAGAGAGGAGAGAGAGAGAGAGAGAGAGAGAGAAGAGAGAAGAGAGAGAGAGAAGAGAGAGAGAGAGAGAGAGAGAGAGAGAGAGAGAAGAGAGAGAGAGAGAGAGAGAGAGAGAGAGAGAGAGAGAGAGAGAGAGAGAGAGAGAGAGAGAGAGAGAGAGAGAGAGAGAGAGAGAGAGAGAGAGAGAGGAGAGAGAGAGAGAGAGAGAGAGAGAGAGAGAGAGGGGGGGGGGAGAGAGGTGAGAGAGAGAGAGAGAGAGGAGAGAGAGGAGAGAGAGAGCGAGAGGAGAGAGAGAGAGAGAGAGAGAGAGAGAGAGAGAGGAGAGAGAGAGCGAGAGAGGAGAGAGAGGAGAGAGAGAGCGAGAGAGGGAGAGAGAGAGGAGAGAGAGAGAGAGAGAGAGAGAGAGAAAGAGAGAGGAGAGAGAGAGAGGAAAGAGAGAGGAGAGAGAGAGAGAGAGAGATTACCTTCCTAAATGAATGACATGCTGTTTTCTTATTAACGTTGGGTCACTGAGGAACACCGTAGCAAAGCCCTTTGATATGCTAAGTGAGTGATTGTGGAATCAAAATTTCATTCCTTTTTTTCCATCATTCCCAACATGTTCTCCAATCTCATAAAACATTTTAGAAAAAGGCTCAGTGGCGTTATCCTCATAAGGGGAGGGTGCTCCAGCATTGAAAACAGCACTGCCAATCATTTTGCCCCTATCTTTTGAAAAATGTGTTTTATTATTTTATTACTTAAAAGCAATTGTAGTAAAAATTAGTATAACATAATTTACATTTTCTTTTGCATTCAATATACTGTAGCTCAGTATTTGTATTATATATTTGATGTCACATATCTCGTGCCCATTACATACCATGCTATCAATGCCTGTCCTTACCTCCAGCAGTAGTCGCATAAAGCCAGATGTTATATTTTGATACATGTACTGTGTACAGCATAGGAGTCTAGGGAGGATGGGGGCTGTGACCACAATGGCATTACTGAAGTCCACACAGTTTCCTCTTAATCTGCTTTAGTCTCCTGACAACTAACCCAGCCTTGACCCCTGTCCCCCTACCCAACAACCCCCCCTCTCTCCCTCTACCCTCCCTCCATTCTGGTTTGTTCCAATCTTCTGACAGCCAAAGCAGTCTTGACCCTCCATCCCTCTGACCCTACCTCCCTCTCTCCTTATCTCTCCATCTTTCCCTCCCCTCCCCCTTCCCTCCCTCCTCTCTCCATCTTTCCCTCCCCTCGACCTTCCCTCCCTGGCTCCCAGTCTCCTGACAGCCAACCCGGGCCTGACCTCACTCCCGCCGACCCCTCCCTCGCTCTTTCCATCTCTCCCTCTCCCTTCCCTCCCTCGCAATTCAATTTAATTTAAGAGGCTTTATCGGCATGGGAAACATATGTTTACATTGTCAAAGTAAGTGAAATAGATAATAAACAAAAGTGAAATAAACTATAAATAATGAACAGTAAACATTACACTCACAAAACTTCCAAAAGAATAAAGACTTTTCAAATGTCAAATTGTGTGCAAATAGTTCAAGTACAAAAGGGAAGATAAATAAACATACATTTGAGTTGTTTTAACAATGTTTTTTGTTTTTCATTGGTTGCCCTTTTCTTGTGGCAACAGGTCACAAACCTTGCTGCTGGTGGCACACTGTGGTATTTCACCCAGTAGATATGGGAGTTTATCAAAATTGGATTTGTTTTCAAATGATTTGGAGGTCTGTGTAATCTGAGGGAAAATGTGTCTCAATATGCAGTGATGGAAAGAGCATCCATCTGTCATACTGGAGTGAAAGGAAAAGATACCTTAATAAAAAATGACTCAAGAAAGAGTAGAAGTCACCCAGTAAAATACTACTTGAGTAATAGTCTTTAAGTATTTGGTTTAAAACATACTTAAGTATCAAAAGTAAAAGTATAAATCATTTCAAATTCCTTATATTAAGCAAACCAGACTAAGCACCAATTTCTTGTTTTTTATTTATTTACGGAAAGCCACGGGCACACTCCAACACTCAGTCATAAATGACAAACAAAGCATTTGTGTTAAGTGAGTTTGCCAGTGTCACGCCCTGACCATAGATGTGTGTGACTAGGGTGGGCAGTCTAGTTTCTTTATTTCTATGTTTTCTATTTCTTTGTGTTTGGCCGGGTGTGGTTCTCAATCAGAGGCAGCTGTCTATCGTTGTCTCTGATTGAGAATCATACTTAGGCAGCTTTTTCCCACCTGTGTTTTGTGGGTTGTTGTTTTCTGTTTTGTGTTCGCACCAGACATAACTGGGTTGTGTTGTGTTGTGTTGTGTTGTGTTGTGTTGTGTTGTGTTGTGTTGTGTTGTGTTGTGTTGTGTTGTGTTGTGTTGTGTTGTGTTGTGTTGTGTTGTGTTGTGTTGTGTTGTGTTGTGTTGTGTTGTGTTGTGTGCACCAGACAGAACTGTTTTGTGGGTAGTTGTTTTGTGTTTGCACCAGACAGAACTGTTTTGTGGGTAGTTGTTTTGTGTTTGCACCAGACAGAACTGTTTTGTGGGTAGTTGTTTTGTGTTTGCACCAGACAGAACTGTTTTGTGGGTAGTTGTTTTGTGTTTGCACCAGACAGAACTGGGGCCTGTTGCACAAAAGTAGAATTAAGACATCCGGGATAAATGACTCAGCTGAGCTCAATGAAGCCAAAACATGTGCGTCCAGGCTTAATTGGTTGCACAAAGACCAAGCCAGGATGAGCAGACACGGATTCATTAAGCCAGGTGAAACCAATCCTGGATAGGTGCGCGCTCACGGCTCACTCAAATAGACCCCGCCACAGATCACAGATTAACTGATTTACCATGGCAACTAGAGCCGCGTACTTTTCCCCGTCGGAAGCACAAATCCTCATGGAGGCATACGAGGAGGTAAAAGATATAATTAAGAAGAAAGGCAACACCGCCACAGTGATAAAGCAAAGAGAAAAAGCGTGGCAAAGTATTGCAGACCGCCTGAATGCGTAAGTAGTGCACAATTACACACTCACCGCTCCGCTGAAACATCACAATTACAATTCAAATATTTAATTCACATCTCCAAAAATGCAGTTGTACTGTAATTATGAAACGGTTAATTTTTTTTATTGAAATGCACTGCAGATATGAGTGAAATTGTGTAAAGTAACTCCATCACACTGTATAAAGCTATGATAAAAGTTTTGATATTTTTACTGAAAGCAAGACAAAAATACCAAGTAATTTTTTGCAGTGTGACTCCATTAAGTGTGTGTGTGTGTGTGTGTGTGTGTGTAGATTAAACATGAACGGGCCAAAACGGACATGGCAGCAGGTCAAAATCAAATACAAGAACATTCTGCAGAATGGTATGGTCCCTGACTAATATTTAACAAAGCACAAGCATATATTGTACCCAGAAGGTGCCTGCTCACACATTGTCTGTACTGTTTTAGCAGTGAAAAAGAATACCCACAGACAAGGCACGGGTGGTGGGTCACCAAAGGCTGACCTTACCCCAGCAGAGGACATGGCCTTGGAGCTAAATAAAGGCAGGCCCGTCTTAGAGGGGATCCCTGGGGGGAAAGAGACGAGCATAGGTTCCTCCCAAGATGCCACCCGCTTCATTCAAGGTATGTCCTTCCATCTCTACATGGGATACAACCACATTCATATTGAATCAATTTGGACTGTCTGACTTTGGTTTACCTATTGCCTTGCAGTGTCTGGCAGCACTGTGTTCCTGTTAGAGCCACCAGCACAAGCACCAGACGATGCTGATCCAGTGAGTACTCCATCAAAGGCATACTGTAGGCCTGGCATGTCTTGTCTACTAGCTTCAATATGAATCCGATTAAATGTGATAGGGTGAAGGCCCCAGTGCAGCAGCAACAGCACATGATGGAGACGATGATGAGGAGGAGACCATCTCTCTGGATTCCAGAAGGCATGAGGTATCATGTTAAGACTGTGAAAGTACTATTTACTCTACAATGGTGAGGAGTCCTCATCAAAATCAAAAAATCTAATTTCTTTTACAGGACCCAGATGCTATACAGTGGGAAAACCAGCCTGGCAACATAGTGCGTATTAATAAAAGGACACCACATCCTGCCAAATTCCAGCTGCGCTAATTGTATTGTGTTCACAGAGCTCACAAGCTATCAGAAAGTTGTATGGCAACCACCTCCGGTGCCAAATAGAACTGGCAGACATAGACATTCAGTACAAGAAGAAAAAGATGGAAAATCTTGCACTGGAGTTCGAAATAAAAAAGAGGACAATTAGGAAACTGGACCTTGAAATAAAAAAACTTGAGAGGGAGGTGAGATATGCCTTCAATGTACACTGTATGCTAACTGTAACACAAATGTATTAATCATTATTTTTCTTTCCTCCCCCAGCTCCAAGAAGATGACACAGCTCAAAATAAAAATTAGGTATATTCTCGTAAAGTCAAGTGAGCCATGACATATGAGCTCTTATTGTGAGCACACAGGACGGTGGCATCTTTCTAAGGTTTTTTTTATTTTCCCAGCAATCAGTACAACCAAGTCATCGTTATAAGGCATCGCCCTCTTTTGCCCACCCCCCCCAGCACCAGGTGTGGCCACTAGCCTATATGAAGGCCCAAAATTGTGTGTTCCTTTCTGCTCTGACAATGGCATGCCCATTCGTGCGAGATGTGGTGGATGAAGAAGCACTTGTGCTGAGGAGAGCCTTCAGGTGAGAAAGGGTCTTCAGGGACCGGTTGGACCCACTGGCCTTCCCTGATGACCATCTATATGAAAGATACAGGTTTTCTGCAGATGGCATCAGGTATCTATGCAGACTACTGGGTCCCAGGATTAAGCACCGCACTGCACGGAGCCATGCACTGAGTGTGGAGCAAATGGTTTGTGTGGCCTTGCGCTTTTTTGCTAGTGGAGCCTTCCTGTACTCAGTGGGGGATGCAGAACAGCTGAACAAGGCCACAATTTGCCGCACAATAAGGAGTGTGTGTCTGGCTATCAAAGCATTAGCAGATGTCTTCATCTCCTTCCCTGGCCACAGAAGACTCTGTGACATCAAAGAGGAGTTCTATAGGATTGCAGGTAAGAGGATCTACAAATTACAGGACAACTGTTAACACATAGTAGGATACTCATTACTTTGTGTGACAGGTTTCCCCAATGTCATTGGTGCAGTGGACTGCACACACATAAGGATAAAAGCCCCCTCAGGTGCCCATGAGGCCGATTTTGTGAATAGGAAATCCTTTCACAGCATTAATGTTCAGGTGAACATAACTTTTTGATATTGTCCATTGACGAACACTCTGCATTGCCAGTGATGTGCATTGATTGGTGTAATATTCCTCATCTTATGATTTCAGATGGTCTGCAATGCTGACTGTGTGATCAGCAATGTTGTGGCAAAATGGCCTGGCTCAGTCCATGACTCCAGAATCTTTCGGGCCTCTGAAATCTATCAGTGCCTATCACAAGGTAAGCCACACAACCCCTATTTATAACCATCATGGCTGTGTCAAGAATATCACTGTGTTTATGAGGTAGTAATGATGAGATTTTGTGTTGACAGGTGAATTCTCTGGTGTGTTGCTGGGAGACAGGGGGTATGGCTGCCAGCCTTTTCTCCTGACACCTTTCACAGACCCCCAGGAAGCACAGCAGGCCTACAACCATGCCCATGCCAGGACCAGGGCCAGAGTTGAAATGACCTTTGGCCTCCTGAAGGCACGCTTTCACTGCCTTCACAAATTAAGGATCAGCCCTGTTAGGGCATGTGATATTACTGTGGCTTGTGCTGTCCTCCACAATGTGGCCTGCCTGAGGAAGGAGAGGGCCCCCAGAGTGCCACCAGCCATGGACTGGGACAATCCGGCAATCTTCCCTGATGACGACAGTGGTCGGCTGCTGAGGGACCAATATGTGTTGAATTATTTTAGTTAGTATGTGTGCTTTCAATTTTGGTTAAATATGTCCTGCGGTGGCAGAGGAATTTGGGTTTTTTTGGGTTCGTTTTTTGACGAATTTGGCCTCTTATGATGTTTGTGCGGTATACTGTGTGTAATACAAGGCTGCAGGGAGGCTACTGCATCCATTCATTTGTCTGTTCAGTTGATGTGTATGGATTTGTCCTGCATTTATTTTAGTGTGCAGACATGCAGGGTGTGTTATACACATTCAAAGGTCTGTATATGTATCATTTTGTATAATATGCTTAGATTCTGTGCTTTCCATCTTGTAGAGTCACTGTGACTTCAGTTTTGAAAGGAGCTGATGGTTTACCTGCTTTGTTTTGTCCTTATTCAATAAAGGAACATAATGTTACACATTGTGTTTTTATATTCATATGGAATGTGTATTTGTTTATATGACAGAGTACTAGGGCCACACTGAAGAAAAAGGATAAAGTCATAAATTTATGAGGCTGGTTCTTTCTGCAGAAAAGCTACATATTGTTTTTACAGTTTTGATACTTATGACAATGTGATACTTAATATTCTGGCACATCAGCATGTCTTTGTTTATGAAACCATACTGAAGTACAATTTCACGAAATGCCCCACATCTGTCATTTTAACAACTGTCCTCCTTTAAAACAACTGGTTACAATATTATGACTTGTGTTTTTTTTCCCCTCTGTGGCCCTAATATTCTAGCATTTTATATATAGCCTTATAGTCTATGGGAAACTGTAAATTATCTAATGATAGCAACATCATCTAAAAATCATTTTTTATCCAAAATCATTGAAATTAATGATCACAAACGTTTAAATAACAGTGGGTCTAGTTATATGTGATAACAATGTATAGTGAGCAGTGAAATAACTATTGGTTTCCATTTGTGGTGACTGCTGATTGACATTAGGGATGAGATTAAATAGATCCTGGAATTTAGCCTGGTCTGGAGCAGGCTAGCTCCACAGAATAAATCTCCATGGTAATTTATACCATAACATATCCTCCTGCCCCCTATCCATCTTTAGTGCAACCGGATTACGGATCAATTGAGCCAGGATCACCAAGATATCCTGGCTTAATCCCTTATCCTAGTTTTGTGCAACAGGCCCCTGTTTTGTTCCACGTTGTTATTTTGTGTCAGTGGTCAGGTTGAATAAATTATCATGGACATGTACCACGCTGCACCTTGGTCCTCTTCTTCAGACCAGCGTTACAGCCAGATCAGAGCCAGTAGGGATGACCAGCGATGTTTGGTTGATAAGTGAGTGAATTTGACTATTGTCCTGCTAAGCATTCAAAATGTAACTAGTACGGTTGGGTGTTAGGGAAAATGTATGGAGTAAAAAGTACAATATTTTCTTAAGGAATGTACTGAAGTAAAAGTAGTCAAAAATATAAAGAGTTAAGTGAAGTACAGATACCCCAAAAGTAAAGTACTTTTTACTTAAGTACTTTACACCACTGCTAATATGGTCATACACTTGGCAAGAGGTTAGGAAGTGCAGCTCAGTTTCCACATTTTGGGTCAGTCACAATGGTCAGGTATTCTGCCACTGTGTACTCTCTGTTTACGGCCAAACAGCATTCTAGTTTGCTCTGTTTTTTCTGTTAATTAATCAAGTAGTTATTTTTGTTTTCTCATGATTTGGTTGGGTCTATTTCTGTTGCTGTCCTGGGGCTCTGAGGTCTGTTTGTGGACAGAGCCCCAGCACCAGCTTGCTTAGGGGACTCTTCTCCAAGTTCATCTCTCTATAGGTGATGGCTTTGTTAAGGGAGGTTTGGGAATTGTTTCATTTTAGGTGGTTGTAGAATTGAATGGCTCTTTTCTCCCTCTTTCTCAGTCTCCTAACAGTCAACCCAGCCCTGACCCTCCCTCTCTCTCTGACCCTCCCTCTCTCTCTGACCCTCCCTCTCTCTCTCTCTGACCCTCCCTCTCTCTCTCTCTCTGACCCTCCCTCTCTCTCTCTCTGACCCTCCCTCTCTCTCTCTCTGACCCTCTCTCTCTCGACAGCTGACCCTCTCTCTCTCGACAGCTGACCCTCTCTCCCTCGACAGCTGACCCAGACCTGACACTCCCTTCATCTCTCTCTCTCTCCTGACAGCTGACCCAGACCTGACACTCCCTTCATCTCTCTCTCTCTCTCTCCTGACAGCTGACCCAGACCTGACACTCCCTTCATCTCTCTCTCCCTCACCCTCCACCCTCCCTCTTTTCCTTTCTCCTGACAGCTGACCCAGACCTGACAATCCCTTCATCTCTCTCTCTCCTTCACCCTCCACCCTCCCTCTTTCCCTTTCTCCTGACAGCTGACCCAGACCTGACAATCCCTTCATCTCTCTCTCTCCTTCACCCTCCACCCTCCCTCTTTTCCTCTCTCCTGACAGCTGACCCAGACCTGACCCTCCCTTCATCTCTCTCTCTCCCTCACCCTCCACCCTTCCTCTCTCCTGACAGCTGACCCAGACCTGACACTCCCTTCATCTCTCTCCTTCACCCTCCCTCTTTCCCTCTCTCCTGACAGCTGACCCAGACCTGACACTCCCTTCATCTCTCTCTCTTCCTCACCCTCCACCCTTCCTCTCTCCTGACAGCTGACCCAGACCTGACACTCCCTTCATCTCTCTCCTTCACCCTCCCTCTTTTCCTCTCTCCTGACAGCTGACCCAGACCTGACCCTCCCTTCATCTCTCTCTCTCCCTCACCCTCCACCCTTCCTCTCTCCTGACAGCTGACCCAGACCTGACACTCCCTTCATCTCTCTCCTTCACCCTCCCTCTTTCCCTCTCTCCTGACAGCTGACCCAGACCTGACACTCCCTTCATCTCTCTCTCTTCCTCACCCTCCACCCTTCCTCTCTCCTGACAGCTGACCCAGACCTGACACTCCCTTCATCTCTCTCCTTCACCCTCCCTCTTTCCCTCTCTCCTGACAGCTGACCCAGACCTGACACTCCCTTCATCTCTCTCTCCCTCACCCTCCACCCTTCCTCTTTCCTGACAGCTGACCCAGACCTGACACCCCCTTCATCTCTCTCTCTCCCTCAACCTCCACCCTTCCTCTCTCCTGACAGCTGACGCAGACCTGACACTCCCTTCATCTCTCTCCTTCACCCTCCCTCTTTCCCTCTCTCCTGACAGCTGACCCAGACCTGACACTCCCTTCATCTCTCTCTCCCTCACCCTCCACCCTTCCTCTTTCCCTCTTTCCTGACAGCTGACCCAGACCTGACCCTCCCTTCAGCTCTCTCTCTCCCTCACCCTCCACCCTTCCTCTCTCCTGACAGCTGACCCAGACCTGACACTCCCTTCATCTCTCTCTCCTTCACCCTCCACCCTCTTTCCCTCTCTCCTGACAGCTGACCCAGACCTGACACTCCCTTCACCTCTCTCTTCCTCACCCTCCACCCTTCCTCTCTCCTGACAGCTGACCCAGACCTGACACTCCCTTCATCTCTCTCTCCTTCACCCTCCACCTTCTTTCCCTCTCTCCTGACAGCTGACCCAGACCTGACACTCCCTTCATCTCTCTCCTTCACCCTCCACCTTCTTTCCCTCTCTCCTGACAGCTGACCCAGACCTGACACTCCCTTCATCTCTCTCTCCCTCACCCTCCACCCTTCCTCTCTCCTGACAGCTGACCCAGACCTGACACTCCCTTCATCTCTCTCTCCTTCACCCTCCACCCTCTTTCCCTCTCTCCTGACAGCTGACCCAGACCTGACACTCCCTTCATCTCTCTCTTCCTCACCCTCCACCCTTCCTCTCTCCTGACAGCTGACCCAGACCTGACACTCCCTTCATCTCTCTCTCCTTCACCCTCCACCCTCTTTCCCTCTCTCCTGACAGCTGACCCAGACCTGACACTCCCTTCATCTCTCTCCTTCACCCTCCCTCTTTCCCTCTCTCCTCACAGCTGACCCAGACCTGACACTCCCTTCATCTCTCTCTCCCTCACCCTCCACCCTTCCCCTCTCCTGACAGCCAACCCAGACCTGACCCTTATTAACCCACCACTACTTTGTTCTGAACTCATACCAATAATTGCTTCGTGTTCAACAAGGCAGGCAGACATTAGTGACACACACACACACACACATAATACACAGATGACAGAGACTGGAGAGAGGGAGGGAGCGAGATGCTGGTACACGACTAACAAACGTTCCCACAACTTTAGAGAACGTTCCCTTCAGTCTCATTAGGTAATTAACTAATGTTTTCATAGGTATCATGACGTGATGTGCAAGGGATGTTTCCAAGGGACCATTCCCTTAATATCAATAGCAAGTGTCGAGAACATTAACATACTCATTATGAGAATGTGGCAACCATGTGCTATGTGTTTTTGGCGGGACATTGATGGAATATTCTCCTAACCAAAAGAGAACTGGACACACAAATGTTCTTGCAACGTCCCATGAAACGTGTCTAGACATTAATGTTGTATATTCTAAGAACATTGTAACTACGTTCTAGATCAGTTCTGTTTGACATTAAGGGAATGTTCTCGTAACTTTAATACCAAAACCTTCTAAAAAAAAAGGGTTCTCAGAATGTTCCCCTAACTGAACACTCATACATTATGGGTATAACATGGGGGGTTGGAAGGGGTGAAGAGGGATGGCAGGATGGCTAGAACACTTGTGAACAGTCAACCTAATAACTGTCTTATTAAAATAAAAGGCAATGATACATCTGGTAAATGAGCACTGTTTATCTGTGTATTCAAGCTAAAAGGGTAGCTACGCACACAGCAATATGCACACACACACACACACAAGTCTAATTAAAGCCTTTTCAGCTATTTAATCAAAATGTGTACCCAATAAACAACCATACAAGTTGGACAGGAGAACACCAATCCACAGTAAATCACCTAGTAATGATTGGGTGTGAAGGGATGGACTCAGAACAAAAGACAGGCTGGCAGAAACCGGTTCTGATTCTGGGAATAAATCTCCAAAGCTACCGGCAAACAGAGGGAGAGACCGGAGAGAAAGAGCACCAAAGGAACAGGCAAATGAGTGTTCCCATCCTCTTTCCACGTCTCTCTCTCTTTTCCCGACACCTGTGCCAGCTAAACAGAATCACGGCGGCAGAAGAGCAACATCTGGGCTCTAAGAGGAGCCATCCGTCAGCCCCAGTGGTCCAGTATAGAGTGGTTCCCTTCTGATAAGCGACCGTTTGACTTCCTCATTCACTGCTACCCAGCTGGCTGTGACAAATGGATTGGCCGTATCTGGAACAGTTGTCGGGATATTGTATTTGAGTTATTCTCAGAAACACACGAAAGTGCATCAGATAACACAGCAACACCAGGAGGCAGAAATGATTGTTATTGCATATTGTTATTGCATATCTTTCTCTCTCTTTCACAGTGTTTCTCTCTCTCTTTCTCTCTATCCTTCTCTTGTTCTCTCTCTCTCTCTCGGTCTCTATTGTTCTCTCTCTATTGTTCTCTCTCTATTGTTCTCTCTCTATTGTTCTCTCTATTGTTCTCTCTATTCTCACTCTCTCTTTCTCTGTCTCTGTGTGTCTCTCTCTGTGTCTCTCTGTCTCTGTGTGTCTCTGTCTCTGTGTGTCTCTGTGTCTCTCTGTCTCTGATGACACACACACACTCAATGGTTAAAACAGAAAGAATAGAGGTGGGCCTTGACCCAGTTAATCAAAACACTGGTGAGGAGCTGAAATATCACTTTGAAGTTCCCAATAACAGCCTTCTTAACACCCTTGTCTCTGCTTCTAATTAGGCTTAGTTAAGTCTACAGTGCAGAGCATATTTTATATTATTAACAATAATGGTTTGCCTGTTGTCTACCATAGCACGTGACCCTCAAGTCAAAAGGCTGGTGGTAACCTAGAAATCTTTATTCGCCTCTAGAAATAATGAGTTGGTGGTAGCACAAGGCTCTGCGTCTGTATACAGTTCATCAACAGTATAATCAGAAATGTAGACTGGGGGGTTCGAGCCCTGAATGCTGATTGGCTGAAAGCCGTTGTATATCAGACTGTATACCACGGTTATGACAAAACATGACTTTTTATTGCTCTAATTATGTTGTTAACCAGTTTTTAATAGCAATAAGGCACTTCGGGGGTTTGTGGTATATGGCCAATGCACAACAGCTAAGGGCTGTTTCCAGACACACAGTGTTGCGTTGTGCATAAGAACAGCCCTTAGCTGTGGAAAATAGGGTTTTTCACGCACAACAGTTTTCCATGTGTATCAAGAATGGTCCACCACCCAAAGGACATCCAGCCAACTTCACACAGCTGTGGGAAGCATTGAAGTCAACATGGGCCAGCATCCCTGTGGAACGCTTTCGACACCTTGTACAGTCCATGCCCCGACGAATTGAGGCTGTTCTGAGCGAAAAAAGGATGCACCTCAATATTAGGAAGGTGTTATTCATGTTTGGTATACTCAGTGTATTGTCTATGAGTATAACATCATGTGAATTGCCAGGACCTGAAGTAAATAGTTGTAGGCTACCTAGCTTTTCACGTCTGGACATAATTAGGTAATACAAAGTTCTGGATCTCTATCTGTTGGTGAGCTGTATCATTCCAAGTCAAAGGTATACAACATTTAATTCATTGTAAGGACCTAAAGTCATGTGGCAGGATAGCTCTATTTGTGTCACACCCTGATCTGCTTTACCTGTCTTTGTGCTTGTCTCCACCCCCCTCCAGGTGTCGCCCATCTTCCCCATTATCCCCAGTGTATTTATATCTGTGTTCTCTGTTTGTCTGTTGCCTGTTCATCAAGTCAGGTCTTACCAGCGTGTATTCCCAGCTCCCTGCTTTCTCAAGTTCTGTTTCCTAGTATCCCCGGTTCTGACCATTCTGCCTGTACTGACCCCGAGCCAGCCTGTCCTGACCCTGAGCCTGCCTGCCGTTCTGTACCTGACAGTCCTGACCCCGAGCCTGCCTGCCGTTCTGTACCTGCCTGACTCTGATCCATTTACGAACCTCTGCCTGTCCTGACCCCAAGCCTGGCTGCCGTTCTGTACCTGCCTGTCCTGATCCAGAGCCTGCCTGCCGTTCTGTACCTGCCTGACTCTAACCCGTTTACGGACCTTTGCCTGTCCTGACCCCGAGCCTGCCTGCCATTCTGTACCTGCCTGTCCTGACCCCGAGCCTGCCTGCCGTTCTGTACCTGCCTGTCCTGACCCCGAGCCTGCCTGCCGTTCTGTACCTGCCTGTCCTGACCCCGAGCCTGCCTGCCGTTCTGTACCTGCCTGTCCTGACCCCGAGCCTGCCTGCCGTTCTGTACCTGCCTGACTCTAACCCGTTTACGGACCTCTGCCTGTCCTGGCCCCAAGCCTGCCTGCTGTTCTGTACCTTATTGACTCTGCCCTGGATTACGGACCTTTGACTGCCTTTGACCTGTCTTTTGCCTGCCCCCTGTTTGGGTCAATAAACATCTGACTCCAGCTGTAATTTGCCCCTGGGAGTAATTGAGTGATACTTGCACAGGGCACTGTATTGGAGCTGTATTTCCATGCCAGGAAAGGCACATTATGTGAATTGTAAGGACCTCAAGTCATTATGGCAGAAAAATATATATATTCACAATTATATTCGCCTCTGGACATAATTGGGTGGTGGTAGACTAAAGCTCTATATCACTATTTGTCTGTTGGTAAGCGGTATCATTCCAAGTGTGTAAATTAGCAGAGGTGGTGAACTGTCTGCTCTGCTTCCAGCCTCTGTGACTCCCTCTATGACAAGGCTGAGGCTTCTTCCAGCAGACAGATGGTCCCCTGACAGACAGAGCCCCTCCCAGGCTCTCCAGGCCACAACTAGGCTCACTGATGAATAATAGGAGGGAATAGACAGCCAGGAGGGATTGAGTCACTCCTCAAAGAGCCTGGGCGTTTATCAGTGTCAGAGCAGACGGCCAGCACTACACACAAAGACACGCACAGTGATAGTGCACGCAAACACACATATACACTGAGTGTATAAAACATTAGGAACATGGATTTTGTATGTGTGCCATTCAGAGGCTGAATGGGCAAGACAACATATTTACGTGCCTTTGAACAGGGTATGGTAGTAGGTGACAGGCGCACCGGTTTGTGTCAAGAACTACAATGCTGCTGGGTTTTTCAGACTCAACAGTTCCCTGTGTGTATCAAGAATGGCCCACCACCCAAAGGACATCCAGCAACTTGACACAATTTTGGGAAGCATTGTAGTCAACATGGGCCAGCATCCCTGTGGAACATTTTCGACTCCATGTAGAGTCCATGCCCTGACAAAATTAGTATTTTGTTCAGTGCCAATGAGATGCAACTCAATACTGGGAAGGTGTTCCTACACTATACTGTATATACAAAAGTATATGGACACCCCTTCAAATTAGTAGATTTGGCTATTTCAGCCCCACCCGACCAGTGTGTATAAAATTGAGCACACAGCCATGCAATCTCCATAGACAAACATTGGCAGTAGAATGGCCTTACTGAAGTGACTTTCAACGTGGCACCGACATAGGATGCTACCTTTCCAACAAGTCAGTTCGTCAAATTTCTGCCCTTATAGAGCTGCCCTGGTCAACTGTAAGTGCTGTATTTTGAAGTGGAAACATCTATAAGAAACAACGGCTCAGCAGCGAAGTGGTAGGCCACACAACTCACAGCACGGGACCACAGAGTGCTGAAGTGAATAGCGTATAAAAATCGTCTGTCCTCGGTTGCAACATTCACTACCGAGTTCCAAACTGCCCCTGGAAGCAATGTCAGCACAAGAACTGTTCGTCGGGAGCTTCATTAAATGGGTTTCCATGGCTGTACAAGCCTAAGATCACCATGCGCAATGCCAAGCGTTGGCTGGAGTGTTCTAAAGCTAGCTGTCTATTAACTCTGTAGCAGTGGAAATGCGTTCTCTGGAGTGATGAATCACGCTTCACCATCTGGCAGTCCAACGGATGAATCTGGGTTTCGCGGATGCCAGGAGAACGCTACCTACCCCAATGCATAGTGCCAACTGTAAAGTTTGGTGGAGGAGGAATGATGGTCTTGTGCTGTTTTTCATGGTTCTGTCTAGGCCCCTTAGTTCCAGTAAAACTTAACGCTATAGCACACAGTGACATTTTAGATGATTCTGTCCTTCCAATTTTGTCAACAGTTTAGGAAGGTTCTTTCCTGTTCAGCATGACAATGCCCCTGTGCACAAAGTGAGGTCCATACAGAAATGGTTTGTAGAGATCAGATGTGGAAGAACTTGACTGACCTGCACGAGCCCTGACGTTAACTCCATCGAACACCTTTGGAATGAATTATGAACGCAGACTGCGAGCCAGGCCTAATCACCCTACACCAGTGGCCAACCTCACTAATGCTCTTGTGGCTGAATGCAAGTTGCAGCAGTAATGTTCCATCATCTAGTGGAAAGCCTTCCCAGAAGAGTGGAGGCTGTTACGTCAGCAACAGGGGGACCAACTCCTTATTAAAGACCATGATTTTGGAATGAGATGTTCGAAGAGCAGGTGTCCAAATGCTTTTGGTCATGTAGTGTATTCATATGCACATACTGTAAACATAAACACTCACACATGTGCACCCGTATAGTACACACACAGAAGCTGGGACGAGTAATCTGTTTGGGCAGTGTGATCTAGAGGAGTAATTTGTTTGGACAGTGTGATCTAGAGGAGTAATTTGTTTGGGCAGTGTGATCTAGAGGATTGATTTGTTTAGGCAATGTGATCTAGAGGAGTAATTTGTTTGGGAAGTGTGATCTAGAGGAGTAATTTGTTTGGGAAGTGTGGTCTAGAGGAGTAGTTTGTTTTGGCAGTGTGATCTAGAGGAGTAATTTGTTTGGGAAGTGTGATCTAGAGGAGTAATTTGTTTGGGAAGTGTGATCTAGAGGAGTAATTTGTTTGGGAAGTGTGATCTAGAGGAGTAATTTGTTTGGGAAGTGTGATCTAGAGGAGTAATTTGTTTGGGAAGTGTGGTCTAGAGGAGTAGTTTGTTTTGGCAGTGTGATCTAGAGTGATTTGGTTTGGCTGAGTGATCTGGAGGAGTAAATTATTCTGGTGGTGGAGGGATATTATAGGTTCCCTGACACCACCCGAAGAGAGAGAGACTAATGATGAGCTGAGGAAAAGAGAGAGAACAGGTTTACTGTGAAGTAATTTTCCTCCAGCAGGGCTATTTAACTGGGGTCCTGGTGGGCCAAAACATTCTTCCATTCTTTCTTCTAATTGGGGAGCTGGGACACTGTGGCCCATGTTCATAAAGCGTCTTAGAGTAGCATTGCTGATCTAGGAACAGATCCCCTTTGTCTATATAATCGCATTCATTATTATCTGAAAGGAAAAACCGATCCTAGATCAGCACTCCTACTCTTTATGAATGCAGGAACTTCTAGAGTGCCTTACAGTCAATTACGGGTTGTGCGGCCTCCCGGGTGGCGCAGTGGTTAAGGGCGCTGTACTGCAGCGCCAGCTGTGCCATCAGAGTCCCTGGGTTCGCGCCCAGGCTCTGTCGTAACCGGCCGCGACCGGGAGGTCCGTGGGGCGACGCACAATTGGCCTAGCGTCGTCCGGGTTAGGGAGGGCTTGGTCGGTAGGGATGTCCTTGTCTCATCGCGCACCAGCGACTCCTGTAGCGGGCTGGGTGCACGGTGTAGCCTCCGACACATTGGTGCGGCTGGCTTCCGGGTTGGATGCGCGCTGTGTTAAGAAGCAGTGTGGCTGGTTGGGTTGTGTATCGGAGGACGCATGACATTCAACCTTCGTCTCTCCCGAGCCCGTACGGGAGTTGTAGCGATGAGACAAGATAGTAGCTACTAATTGGATACCACGAAATTGGGGAGAAAAAGGGGTAAAAAAAATAAATAATTAATTACGGTTTGTGTTCAGTGAGCACAAATATACAGACCTGTTTCATGTCTGGTTAGGGACTCACCATGTTGGATTAGAAAGATGGGGGAGGTGGAGGTGGAGAGAGAGAGAGAGAATATGCCCCCCCCTAGTCACAACTATGACAACATAACCAACAAAAATGGGTCACAACTCCTGCAGCTCTGTCACATGCTGGGTATGTACATAGTCAGTGGTATAGCTCATCTCCTGGCAGTAGTACTGTAGACTACTTTATCACTGACCTCAACCCAGAGTCTCTCAGCACGTTCACAGTCAACCCAATGACACCCTTATCAGATCACAGCAAAATGAGTCTACTTGAACAGAGTAATACTAGATCATGAGGCATCAAAGCCAAAGGAACTGAGTAATATTAAGACATGCTATAGCTGGAAGGAATGTAGTGTGGAAACTTACCAAAAAACTATTAGGCATCAACAAATTCAATCGCTTCTAGACAACTTCTTGGACAAACGTTCCACTGTAATAGTGAAGGGTGGGGATGTTTAAGGGTGTCATTAATCTTAACTGTATACCTCTCAGCTGCCTTTATTTTGAGTAAAGTACGTTGCTCACTCATTCTGCTCTCCTGCGCCTGACTTCATACACCAGATACACCCACCTTCTGACACTATGTGCTCACTGCCCACAAAATCAGGTGGAAGCTGAGCTGCACTTCCTAACCTCCTGACAAATCTATGACCATATTAGAGACACATATTTCCCTCAGGTTACACAGATTTACAAAGAATTCGAAAACAAACAACATTTTGATAAACTCCCATATCTACTGGGTGATATACCACAGTGTGCCATCACAGCAGCAACATTTGTTACCTGTTGCCACAAGTGTAATGTTTGCTAGAGAGAGAGAGAGAGAGAGAGAGAGAGAGAGAGAGAGAGAGAGAGAGACAAAGAGACAAAGGAACTTTTGTGAGTGTAATATTTACTGTTCATTTGTATTTTTCTTGTTTATTTCACATTTGTTTATTATCTAGCTCACTAGCTTTGGCAATGTAAAAATATGTTTCCCAATGCCAATAAAGCCCTTAAAATGAAATTGAGAGAGAGAGAGAGGTTTTATTGTTTATTTCACTTTTGTTTATTGTCTACTTCACTTGCTTTGGCAAGGTTAACTTATGTTTCCCAAGCCAATAAAGCCCCTTGAATTGAATTGAGAGTGAGAGATTGAGCGAGAGAGGGAAACACAGCAGGAAGATTGAATCATCAGAGGGAGAGAGAGAATGAGATGAGAGGAGACACCATGGAGAGGTAGAGACGAAGGTAAAGGGTGAAAGGAGAAGGCAAGGAGGCTAAGGTGTGAGGGAGTCAAGAGGATCGAGAGTAAAGGTTTTGAATAGGGTTAGTTAAATTTCCATTAAGTCAATACAGAAGATTGGATTTATTTTCAAGCCCTCTAATGGGATTTCAATTCAATTTCCTGACAGGACTGAATCACAATGGAATGGAGCCTGACTGTGTGGAGAGGACTGTCAAGGGGCTTTAGAAAGGGGGGAGTGGGGAGGAGAGAGCCCAGCGGAGGGAGGTAGAGAAAGCCAGAGTGAGCAGGAGGGAGACAAGTAATGAATGATGGTGTCACCCTCCCTCATAACTGCTGTCCAAGCACCTTATTTGGGGGGTATCTCAGATTATTATGGCAATTCTCACATGGAAACATTATTGGGAGGAGGGATGTTTGACGTGCTTTTTAAAATATGTGTTAAAATTAACCACAAAATAATCTTTTGAGATAGTCATACTAATATTTTTAATGTTGAACACATCTATGTGAAAATGTGTATTTCAAAATCTAGGCATACTCCTTACGTTAAGAGCACACCGTAAGGAGTATAATGACTTGCCTAGTCAAATAAAATAAAAACATAAAAATGACAGCAGGATGTTGTCTGTATCATGTAGGGTTTACAGATCATAAGGTCTGAAGGGAAACATGTATACAGTAGGTATGAAAAGGGCCTAAAATGTCCACTTTCATAATGATTTAAAAAAAACTGTTTGTGATATTAATGTAAAAGAGAACATGACAAACATCCTTCCTGCCAAGAGGTACCTGAGATACCAAAAATATTCTCCAACTATGCTGGCATGGAATGGCCATATCGTGCCCCTCCCAGGGAAACAGAGTTTCATTCTCTTAGCCCCATCACTCCTTAGCCTACCACAACCTGGCCCTGAACATCTCATGTCTCCTCAGTCCCTCTTCTACAGTCAGTGGCTCTTTAGGTTCACGTGTGTGTGTGCAACTTTGCTCCTAGCTGTCTCCCAGTTCATCAGTCTCTCTTCTTTTGAGTGGCTCTCCTGGCTCTCAGGTCGTGTTGAGAGACTGTATTGTCAGGCTCAAGCACATCACAGCACTCAGTAAGTGTCTATCTGCTGTTTCGATTGGGAACACTTAAGATTTCGCTCCCACTAATTACAGACTTGTAATTAGATTTCGGGCAGAATCCTGTAAATGCCGAAAAATCGATTGACATTCTGCAATGAACTGCAAAAACAAGCCCTCTGTGTCTGTTGCTGTATGAAGGTAAACAATATAGACTGCTGAGAATGGTGCTTAAGTTGTAGGGTGAGTATGTGGGTGTGTATGTGGTCGTGTACAGTATGTGTATGTGGGTGTGTATGTCGGTGTGTATGTGGGTGTGTATGTGGGTGTCTATGTGGGTGTGTATGTGGGTGTGTACAGTATGTGTATGTTGGTGTGTATGTGGGTGTGTATGTGGGTGTGTATGTGGGTGTGTACAGTATGTGTATGTTGGTGTGTATGTGGGTGTGTATATGGGTGTGTATGTTGGTGTGTATGTGGGTGTGTATGTGGGTGTGTATGTGGGTGTGTATGTGGGTGTGTACAGTATGTGTGTGTTGGTGTGTATGTGGGTGTGTATGTGGGTGTGTATGTCGGTGTGTATATGGGTGTGTATGTGGGTGTGTATGTGTACAGTATGTGTATGTGGGTGTGTATGTGGGTGTGTGCAGTATGTGTATGTGGGTGTGTATGTGGATGTTGGTGTGTATGTGGGCGTGTATGTGTACAGTATGTGTATGTGGGTGTATGTGGGTGTACAGTGTGTGTATGTGGGTGTGTATGTGGGTGTACAGCATGTGTATGTGGATATGTATGTGGGTGTACAGTATGTGTATGTGGGTATGTATGTGGGTGTGTATGTGGGTGTACAGTATGTGTTTGTGGGTGTGTATGTGGATGTACAGAATGTGTATGTGGGTGTACAGTATGTTGGTGTACAGTATGTGTACAGTATGTGTATGCCTGTGTGGGTGTGTATGTGTACAGTATGTGTATGTGGGTGTACAGTATGTGTACAGTATGTGTATGTCGGTGTGGGTGTGGGTGTGTATGTGTACAGTATGTGTATGTGGGTGTATGTGGGTGTGTACAGTATGTGTATGTGGGTGTGTATGTGGGTGTGTATGTGTACAGTATGTGTATGTGGGTGTGTATGTGTACAGTATGTGTATGTGGGTGTGTATGTGTACAGTATGTGTATGTGGGTGTGTATGTGTACAGTATGTTTATGTGGGTGTGTATGTGGGCGTGTATGTGTACAGTATGTGTTTGTGGGTGTATGTGGGTAAGTATGTGGGTGTGTACATTATGTGTATGTGGGTGTGCATGTGGATGTACAGTATGTGTATGTGGGCGTATGTGGGTGTATGTGGGTGTACAGTATGTGTATGTGGGTGTGTATGTGGGTGTACAGTATGTGTATGTGGGTGTGTATGTGGGTGTACAGTATGTGTATGTGGGTGCATGTGGGTGTATGTGGGTGTGTATATGGGTGTGTATATGGACGTGTATGTGGGTGTATATGTGTACAGTATGTGGGTGTGGATGTGGATGTGTACAGTATGTGTATGTGGGTGTGTATATGGACGTGTATGTGGGTGTGAGTGTGTGTATGTGTACAGTATGTGTATGTGGGTGTATGTGGGTGTGTACAGTATGTGTATGTGGGTGTGTATGTGTACAGTGTGTATGTGGGTGTGTATGTGTACAGTATGTTTATGTGGGTGTGTAGGTGTACAGTATGTGTATGTGAGTGTGTATGTGGGTGTGTATGTGTACAGTATGTTTATGTGGGTGTGTATGTGGGTGTGTATGTCGGTGTGTATATGGGTGTGTACGTGGGTGTGTATGTGTACATTATGTGTATGTGGGTGTGCATGTTGGTGTACAGTATGTGTATGTGGGCGTATGTGGGTGTATGTGGGTGTACAGTATGTGTATGTGGGTGTGTATGTGGGTGTACAGTATGTGTATGTGGGTGTGTATGTGGGTGTACAGTATGTGTATGTGGGTGCATGTGGGTGTATGTGGGTGTGTATATGGGTGTGTATATGGACGTGTATGTGGGTGTGTATGTGTACAGTATGTGGATGTGGATGTGTACAGTATGTGTATGTGGGTGTGGATGTGGATGTGGGTGTGTATGTGTACAGTATGTGGGTGTGAGTGTGTGTATATGGACGTGTATGTGTGTGTGTGTGTGTGTGTGTGTGTGTGTATATGGATGTGTATGTGTGTGTGTGTATATGGACGTGTATGTGTGTGTGTATATATGGACGTGTATGTGTGTGTGTGTATATGAATGTGTATGTGTGTGTGTGTGTGTGTATGTGGACGTGTATGTGTGTGTATATGAACGTGTATGTGTGTGTGTGTGTGTGTGTGTGTGTATATGGACGTGTATGTGTGTGTGTGTGTGTGTATATGGACGTGTATGTGTGTGTGTGTGTGTATGTACGTGTATGTGTGTGTGTGTATATGGACGTGTATGTGTGTGTGTGTATATGGACGTGTATGTGTGTGTGTGTGTATATGGACGTGTATGTGTGTGTGTGTGTGTATATGGACGTGTATGTGGGTGTGTGTATATGGATGTGTGTGTGTGTGTGTGTGTGTGTGTGCGTGTGTATATGGACGTGCATGTGTGTGTACAGTATGTGTACAGTATGTGTATGTGAGTGTGTATGTGGGTGTGTATGTGTACAGTATGTGTATGTGGGTGTGTATGTGGGTGTGTACAGTATGTGTATGTGAGTGTGTATGTGGGTGTGTATATGTACAGTATGTGTTTGTGGGTGTGTATGTGGGTGTGTATGTGTATGTGTACAGTATGTGTATGTGAGTGTGTATGTGGGTGTGTATGTGTAGAGTATGTGTTTGTGGGTGTATGTGGGTGTGTATGTGGGTGTGTACAGTATGTTTATGTGGGTGTGTATGTGGGTGTACAGTATGTGTATGTGGGTGTGTATATGGGTGTGTATATGGACGTGTATGTGGGTGTGAGTGTGTGTATGTGTACAGTATGTGTATGTGGGTGTATGTGGGTGTGTACAGTATGTGTATGTGGGTGTGTATGTGGGTGTGTATGTGTACAGTATGTGTATGTGGGTGTGTATGTGTACAGTATGTTTATGTGGGTGTGTAGGTGTACAGTATGTGTATGTGAGTGTGTATGTGGGTGTGTATGTGTACAGTATGTTTATGTGGGTGTGTATGTGGGTGTGTATGTCGGTGTGTATATGGGTGTGTACGTGGGTGTGTATGTGTACATTATGTGTATGTGGGTGTGCATGTTGGTGTACAGTATGTGTATGTGGGCGTATGTGGGTGTATGTGGGTGTACAGTATGTGTATGTGGGTGTGTATGTGGGTGTACAGTATGTGTATGTGGGTGTGTATGTGGGTGTACAGTATGTGTATGTGGGTGCATGTGGGTGTATGTGGGTGTGTATATGGGTGTGTATATGGACGTGTATGTGGGTGTGTATGTGTACAGTATGTGGATGTGGATGTGTACAGTATGTGTATGTGGGTGTGGATGTGGATGTGGGTGTGTATGTGTACAGTATGTGGGTGTGAGTGTGTGTATATGGACGTGTATGTGTGTGTGTGTGTGTGTGTGTGTGTGTGTGTATATGGATGTGTATGTGTGTGTGTGTGTATATGGACGTGTATGTGTGTGTGTATATATGGACGTGTATGTGTGTGTGTGTATATGAATGTGTATGTGTGTGTGTGTGTGTGTATGTGGACGTGTATGTGTGTGTGTGTATGTGGACGTGTATGTGTGTGTGTATATGAACGTGTATGTGTGTGTGTGTGTGTGTGTGTGTGTGTGTATATGGACGTGTATGTGTGTGTGTGTGTGTGTATATGGACGTGTATGTGTGTGTGTGTGTGTATGTACGTGTATGTGTGTGTGTGTATATGGACGTGTATGTGTGTGTGTGTATATGGACGTGTATGTGTGTGTGTGTGTATATGGACGTGTATGTGTGTGTGTGTGTGTATATGGACGTGTATGTGGGTGTGTGTATATGGATGTGTGTGTGTGTGTGTGTGTGTGTGTGTGCGTGTGTATATGGACGTGCATGTGTGTGTACAGTATGTGTATGTGAGTGTGTATGTGGGTGTGTATGTGTACAGTATGTGTATGTGGGTGTGTATGTGGGTGTGTACAGTATGTGTATGTGAGTGTGTATGTGGGTGTGTATATGTACAGTATGTGTTTGTGGGTGTGTATGTGGGTGTGTATGTGTATGTGTACAGTATGTGTATGTGAGTGTGTATGTGGGTGTGTATGTGTAGAGTATGTGTTTGTGGGTGTATGTGGGTGTGTATGTGGGTGTGTACAGTGTGTTTATGTGGGTGTGTATGTGGGTGTACAGTATGTGTATGTGGGTGTACAGTATGTGTATGTGGGCGTATGTGGGTGTATGTGGGTGTACAGTATGTTTATCTGGGTGTGTATGTGGGTGTACAGTATGTGTATGTGGGTGCATGTGGGTGTATGTGGGTGTGTATGTGAGTGTGAATGTGAATGTGTATGTGGGTGTGTATAGGTACAGTACCTGTTTGAGTGTGTGTATACTGACGTGTATGTGGGTGTGGATGTGTACAGTATGTGGGTGTGGGTGTGGATGTGGATGTGGGTGTGTATGTGTACAGCATGGCATGTGTATGTGGATGTGTATGTGGGTGTGTATGTGTACAGTACGTGTATGAGTGTGTGTATGTGGGTGTGGATGTGGATGTGGGTGTGTATGTGTACAGTATGTGTGTGTGTGTGTGTATATGGACGTGTATGTGTGTGTGAGTGTGTATATGGACGTGTATGTGTGTGTGTGTGTGTGTATGTGTGTGTGTGTGTATATGGACGTGTATGTGTGTGTGTGTGTGTGTATATGGACTTGTATGTGTGTGTGTGTGTATATGGACGTGTATGTGTGTGTGTGTATATGGACGTGTATGTGTGTGTGTGTGTGTGTGTATATGGACGTGTATGTGTGTGTGTGTGTATATGGACGTGTATGCACACACACATTCATTTTCAATATTCCCCCCGCTACTTCTCAAAGTCTGATGGGGACGTGAACAACAAAGGTTGAGACTGTTTGAGTGAAAACCTCAACATGACTGGAATATAACTGGATATTCTCTGTAGAACATCTGTATACTCTTGAAAATTCGATGAGTTGACAAATCCCAAAAGTGATACCTCTATCTGTAAGACATTACATGCATCATAATGGGGTGTGTTGGTATTCAGCCACAGCAGAGTGAAATATATTATGACGGGGGGGGGGGGGGGGGGGGCTTAATAGACATGTAATTGAATGGTGAAACAAAAGCAGTCTAGCGCATGTTTGTCCTCTTCAAAATAATACCAGCATCCGAACAGTGCACTGTGCACCCATTTTATACAAATCAACCAAAAAGTCTAATGACATTCGACAATTAGGTCTACACTCTTGTAGCTTAAATTAATCATTCATTAGCGTTATTTAGAGACTTCCCAAAGCTGGACATTTGTTGCATTTAGGGGAGCCTTCTTTCAGGAAGGGGGGTTAAGCCCCTGAGAGGACTCTTGTATGATAGGTATAGGTTTTGTAATAGTGAGTGTACGTGTTGGTGCTTGATTCTGTCTTTTTTTGCATTTTGACAGTGTGCATGAATGCATAGGGGAGGAGGTGGGGAGGAGGTGGAGGAGAGGAAGAGGAGAGGGAGGAGGATAAGGAGGAGGGAGGGAGGAGGTGGAGGAGAGGAAGAGGAGGGGGAGGAGGATAAGGAGGAGGTGGGGGAGAGGAAGAGGAGGGGGAGGAGGATAAGGAGGAGGGAGGGAGGAGGTGGAGGAGAGGAAGAGGAGGGGGAGGAGGATAAGGAGGAGGTGGGGAGGAGGTGGAGGAGAGGAAGAGGAGGGGGAGGAGGATAAGGAGGAGGGAGGGAGGAGGTGGAGGAGAGGAAGAGGAGGTGGGGAGGAGGTGGAGGAGAGGAAGAGGAGGGGGAGGAGGATAAGGAAGAGGGAGGGAGGAGGTGGAGGAGAGGAAGAGGAGGGGGAGGAGGATAAGGAGGAGGGAGGGAGGAGGTGGAGGAGAGGAAGAGGAGGGGGAGGAGGATAAGGAGGAGGGGGAGGGATGATGGTAAACTTTTTAAGAATCAGCTGGCGGTTAAGGAGATGAAAGCAGTCATATAGTCTTGGGAACATGTGCTTATCTGGACTGCAAGCTCTCACAGTCTCACTGCAGAATCTGGTTAAGTTTAGGCATTCATTCCAAATGGTTAAGGTACGGGTTAATGTTTGGGATAGGGTTATGAATAGTTAAGGTAAGGGTTAATGTTTGGGATAGGGTTATGAATAGTTAAGGTAAGGGTTAAGGATGGTTAAGGTAAGGGTTAAGGTTTGGGATAGGTTTATGAATGGTTAAGGTAAGGGTTAAGGTTTGGGATAGGGTTATGAATGGTTAAGGTAAGGGTTAAGGTTTGGGATAGGTTTGAAACAAAACCCTAGCCTACATGAGGTAAATACCGCTCACTGTTGCCCCTAGTGGCCGGTTTCCCGACGTTCTGCTTACCTGGATGGGCGTCAAATTTCGTACCGGATCTTGAGCGACCTGGCTGTATCTGGAACACACACACACACACACACACACACACACACACACACATACACACACACACACACACACATTCTGAAAAGAGTGTGACTGACAGGATTAGTGTCAGGATACAGAGGAGGGAGTAGAGGAGTGTCAGGATAAAGAGGAGGGGGTAGAGGAGTGTCAGGATACAAGGAGGGAGTAGAGGAGTGTCAGGATACAGAGGAGGGGGTGGAGGAGTGTCAGGATACAGAGGAGGGAGTAGAGGAGTGTCAGGATACAAGGAGGGAGTAGAGGAGTGTCAGGATACAGAGGAGGGGGTGGAGGAGTGTCAGGATACAGAAGAGGGGGTAGAGGAGTGTCAGGATACAGAGGAGGGGGTGGAGGAGTGTCAGGATACAGAGGAGGGGGTAGAGGAGTGTCAGGATAAAGAGGAGGGGGTAGAGGAGTGTCAGGATACAAGGAGGGAGTAGAGGAGTGTCAGGATACAGAGGAGGGGGTAGACGAGTGTCAGGATACAGAGGAGGGAGTAGAGGAGTGTCAGGATACAGAGGAGGGGGTGGAGGAGTGTCAGGATACAGAGGAGGGAGTAGAGGAGTGTCAGGATAAAGAGGAGGGGGTAGAGGAGTGTCCGTATAAAGTGGAGGGTGTTAGAGGAGTGTCATGATACAGAGGAGGGAATAGAGGAGTGTCAGGATACAGAGGAGGGGATAGAGGACTGTAAGGACACAGAGGAGGGGGTAGACGAGTGTCAGGATACAGAGGAGAGGGTAGAGGAGTGTCAGGATACAGAGGAGGGGGTAGAGGAGTGTCAGGATACAGAGGAGGGGGTAGAGGAGTGTCAGGACGCAGAGGAGGGGGTAGAGGAGTGTCAGGATACAGAGGAGGGGGTAGAGGAGTGTCAGGATTCAGAGGAGGGGGTAGAGGAGTGTCAGGATACAGAGGAGGGGTAGAGGAGTGTCAGGATACAGAGGAGGGGGTAGAGGAGTGTCAGGATACAGAGGAGGGGGTAGAGGAGTGTCAGAATACAGATGAGGGGGTGGAGGAGTGTCAGGATACAGAGGAGTGTCAGGATACAGAGGAGGGGGTAGAGGAGTGTCAGGATACAGAGGAGGGGGTAGAGGAGTGTCAGGATACAGTTGAGGGGGTAGAGGAGTGTCAGGATACAGAGGAGGGGGTAGAGGAGTGTCAGGATACAGAGGAGGGGATAGAGGAGTGTCAGGATACAGAGGAGGGGATAGAGGAGTGTCAGGATACAGAGGAGGGGGTAGAGGAGTGTCAGGATACAGAGGAGGGGGTAGACGAGTGTCAGGATACAGAGGAGGGGGAGAGGAGTGTCAGGATACAGAGGAGGGGGTAGAGGAGTGTCAGGATACAGAGGAGGGGGTAGAGGAGTGTCAGGACACAGAGGAGGGGGTAGATGAGTGTCAGGATACAGAGAAGGGGGTAGAGGAGTGTCAGGATACAGAGGAGGGGGTAGAGGAGTGTCAGGATACAGAGGAGGGGGTAGAGGAGTGTCAGGATACAGAGGAGGGTGTGGAGGAGTGTCAGGATACAGAGGAGGGGTAGATTAGTGTCAGTATATAGAGAAGGGGTAGAGGAGTGTCAGGATACAGAGGAGGGGTTGAGGAGTGTCAGGATACAGAGAAGGGGGTAGAGGAGTGTCAGAATACAGAGGAGGGGGTAGAGTAGTGTCCGGATGAAGAAGAGGGGGTAGAGAAGTATCAGGATACAGAGGAGGGGGTAGAGGAGTGTCAGGATACAGAGGAGGGAGTAGAGGAGTGTCATGATACAGAGGAGGGGGTAGAGGAGTGTCAGGATACAGAGGAGGGGATAGATGAGTGTCAGGATAAAGAGGAGGGGGTAGAGGAGTGTCAGGATACAGAGGAGGGGGTTGAGGAGTGTCAGGATACAGAGGAGGGGGTAGAGGTGTCAGGATAAAGAGGAGGGGGTAGAGGAGTGTCAAGATACAGAGGAGGGAGTAGAGGAGTGTCAGGATACAGAGGAGGGGTAGAGGAGTGTCAGGATACAGAGGAGGGGGTAGAGGAGTGTCAGGATACAGAGGAGGGAGTAGAGGAGTGTCAGGATACAGAGGAGGGGGTAGAGGAGTGTCAGGATACAGAGGAGGGAGTAGAGGAGTGTCAGGATACAGAGGAGGGAGTAGGTGAGTGTCAGGATACAGAGGAGGGGGTAGAGGACTGTCAGGATACAGAGCAGGGAGTAGAGGAGTGTCAGGATACAGAGGAGGGGGTAGAGGAGTGTCAGGATACAGAGGTTGGGGTAGAGGAGTGTCAGGATACAGAGGAGGGGGTAGACGAGTGTCAGGATACAGAGGAGTGGGTAGAGGAGTGTCAGGATACAGAGGAGGGAGTAGACGAGTGTCAGGATACAGAGGAGGGGGTAGAGGAGTGTCAGGATACAGAGGAGGGGGTAGAGGAGTGTCAGGATACAGAGGAGGGGGTAGAGGAGTGTCAGGATACAGAGAAGGGGGTAGAGGAGTGTCAGGATACAGAGGAGGGGGTAGAGGAGTGTCAGGATACAGATGAGGGGGTAGAGGAGTGTCAGGATACAGAGGAGGGGGTAGAGGAGTGTCAGGATACAGAGGAGGGAGTAGAGGAGTGTCAGGATACAGAGTAGGGAGTAGAGGAGTGTCAGGATACAGAGGAGGGGGTAGATGAGTGTCAGGATACAGAGGAGGGAGTAGAGGAGTGTCAGGATACAGAGGAGGGGTAGAGGAGTGTCAGGATAAAGAGGAGGGGGTAGATGAGTGTCAGGATACAGAGGAGGGGGTAGAGGAGTGTCAGGATACAGAGGAGGGGGTAGAGGAGTGTCAGGATACAGAGGAGGGGGTAGAGGAGTGTCAGGACACAGAGGAGGGGGTAGAGGAGTGTCAGGATACAGAGGAGGGGGTAGAGGAGTGTCAGGATACAGAGGAGGGTTATGAATAGTTAAGGTAAGGGTTAATGTTTGGGATAGGGTTATGAATAGTTAAGGTAAGGGTTAAGGATGGTTAAGGTAAGGGTTAAGGTTTGGGATAGGTTTATGAATGGTTAAGGTAAGGGTTAAGGTTTGGGATAGGGTTATGAATGGTTAAGGTAAGGGTTAAGGTTTGGGATAGGTTTGAAACAAAACCCTAGCCTACATGAGGTAAATACCGCTCACTGTTGCCCCTAGTGGCCGGTTTCCCGACGTTCTGCTTACCTGGATGGGCGTCAAATTTCGCACCGGATCTTGAGCGACCTGGCTGTATCTGGAACACACACACACACACACACACACACACACACACACACACACACACACACACACACACACACACACACACACACACACACACACACACACACACACACACACACACACACACACACACACACACACACACACACACACACACACACATTCTGAAAAGAGTGTGACTGACAGGATTAGTGTCAGGATACAGAGGAGGGAGTGGAGGAGTGTCAGGATAAAGAGGAGGGGGTAGAGGAGTGTCAGGATACAGAGGAGGGGGTAGAGGAGTGTCAGGATACAGAGGAGGGGGTAGAGGAGTGTCAGGATACAGAGGAGAGAGTAGAGGAGTGTCAGGATACAGAGGAGGGGGTAGACGAGTGTCAGGATACAGAGGAGGGGGTAGAGGAGTGTCAGGATACAGAGGAGGGGGTAGAGGAGTGTCAGGATACAGAGGAGAGAGTAGAGGAGTGTCAGGATACAGAGGAGGGGATAGACGAGTGTCAGGATACAGAGGAGGGGGTAGAGGAGTGTCAGGATACAGAGGAGGGGGTAGAGGAGTGTCAGGATACAGAGGAGGGGGTAGAGGAGTGTCAGGATAAAGAGGAGGGGGTAGAGGAGTGTCAGGATACAGAGGAGGGGGTAGAGGAGTGTCAGAATACAGATGAGGGGGTGGAGGAGTGTCAGGATACAGATGAGGGGGTGGAGGAGTGTCAGGATACAGAGGAGGGGGTAGAGGAGTGTCAGGAAACAGAGGAGGGGTAGAGGAGTGTCGGGATACAGAGGAGGGGGTAGAGGAGTGTCAGGATACAGAGGAGGGGGTGGAGGAGTGTCAGGATACAGAGGAGGGGTAGAGGAGTGTCGGGATACAGAGGAGGGGGTGGAGGAGTGTCAGGATACAGAGGAGGGGTAGAGGAGTGTCGGGATACAGAGGAGGGGGTGGAGGAGTGTCAGGATACAGAGGAGGGGTAGAGGAGTGTCAGGATACAGAGGAGGGGGTAGAGGAGCGTCAGGATACAGAGGAGGGGTAGAGGAGTGTCAGGATACAGAGGAGGGGGTAGAGGAGCGTCAGGATATACCATGTTTGTTCGACATGGTGGGATCTTTTTGTGTCGGTAAAATGAATTACAGTGGGGCAATGGAATTGGAAACACCTTGATCTTTCTGATATACAGACGCTTAAAAAACCTATTCCTTACAATTACATATTCTTTTTTTCAATTTATGAATGTGTTATTGTCACTAGAATTTTCAATCCCAATGATAATAATTAACAATCAATAGATTTGACCAATCCCGAGGTTTGGGTATAATGGGTATAATAATAATTAGTCAAAGACACTGCTTATGCAAAAGGTTAGCACAGTTTATTCACGAGAACGTTCTGAAGTCCACAATACAAACACATCCATTTCATAGAGGCGCACATACTTCCACACAAACAGCAGGTATCCTACGCACATACTTCCACACAAACAGCAGGTATCCTACGCACATACTTCCACACAAACAGCAGGTATCCTACGCACATACTTCCACACAAACAGCAGGTATCCTACGCACATACTTCCACACAAACAGCAGGTATCCTATGCACATACTTCCACACAACCAGCAGGTATCCTACGCACATACTTCCACACAAACAGCAGGTATCCTACGCACATACTTCCACACAAACAGCAGGTATCCTACGCACATACTTCCACACAAACAGCAGGTATCCTACGCACATACTTCCACACAAACAGCAGGTATCCTACGCACATACTTCCACACAAACAGCAGGTATCCTACGCACATACTTCCACACATACAGCAGGTATCCTACGCACATACTTCCACACAACCAGCAGGTATCCTACGCACATACTTCCACACAAACAGCAGGTATCCTACGCACATACTTCCACACAAACAGCAGGTATCCTACGCACATACTTCGACACAAACAGCAGGTATCCTACGCACATACTTCCACACATACAGCAGGTATCCTACGCACATACTTCCACACATACAGCAGGTATCCTACGCACATACTTCGACACAAACAGCAGGTATCCTACGCACATACTTCCACACAAACAGCAGGTATCCTACGCACATACTTCCACACATACAGCAGGTATCCTACGCACATACTTCCACACAAACAGCAGGTTTCCTACGCACATACTTCCACACAAACAGCAGGTATCCTACGCACATACTTCCACACAAACAGCAGGTATCCTACGCACATACTTCCACACATACAGCAGGTATCCTACGCACAAACTTCCACACAAACAGCAGGTATCCTACGCACATACTTCCACACAACCAGCAGGTATCCTACGCACATACTTCCACACATACAGCAGGTATCCTACGCACATACTTCCACACAAACAGCAGGTATCCTACGCACATACTTCCACACAAACAGCAGGTATCCTACGCACATACTTCCACACAAACAGCAGGTATCCTACGCACATACTTCCACACATACAGCAGGTATCCTACGCACATACTTCCACACAAACAGCAGGTATCCTACGCACATACTTCCACACAAACAGCAGGTATCCTACGCACATACTTCCACACATACAGCAGGTATCCTACGCACATACTTCCACACAAACAGCAGGTATCCTACGCACATACTTCCACACAAACAGCAGGTATCCTACGCACATACTTCCACACATACAGCAGGTATCCTACGCACATACTTCCACACAAACAGCAGGTATCCTACGCACATACTTCCATACAACCAGCAGGTATCCTACGCACATACTTCCACACAAACAGCAGGTTTCCTACGCACATACTTCCACACAAACAGCAGGTATCCTACGCACATACTTCCACACAAACAGCAGGTATCCTACGCACATACTTCCACACATACAGCAGGTATCCTACGCACATACTTCCACACAAACAGCAGGTATCCTACGCACATACTTCCACACAAACAGCAGGTATCCTACGCACATACTTCCACACAAACAGCAGGTATCCTACGCACATACTGTATCACTACCCAGCCGGCAAAGATTAGGGAGACCGTGAGAAGTACTCTGTCCTCTCCCAAATCTCCCATCCCAGCCAGGTCGGCACCGAATTTTGCTCAGACAGTCTGTGTTTAAGATACTATAAACAATGTATTGTACAGATACAGTGCCTTGCGAAAGTATTCGGCCCCCTTGAACTTTGCGACCTTTTGCCACATTTCAGGCTTCAAACATAAAGATATAAAACTGTATTTTTTTGTGAAGAATCAACAACAAGTGGGACACAATCATGAAGTGGAACGACATTTATTGGATATTTCAAACTCTTTTAACAAATCAAAAACTGAAAAATTGGGCGTGCAAAATTATTCAGCCCCTTTACTTTCAGTGCAGCAAACTCTCTCCAGAAGTTCAGTGAGGATCTCTGAATGATCCAATGTTGACCTAAATGACTAATGATGACAAATACAATCCACCTGTGTGTAATCAAGTCTCCGTATAAATGCACCTGCACTGTGATAGTCTCAGAGGTCCGTTAAAAGCGCAGAGAGCATCATGAAGAACAAGGAACACACCAGGCAGGTCCGAGATACTGTTGTGAAGAAGTTTAAAGCTGGATTTGGATACAAAAATATTTCCCAAGCTTTAAACATCCCAAGGAGCACTGTGCAAGCGATAATATTGAAATGGAAGGAGTATCAGACCACTGCAAATCTACCAAGACCTGGCCGTCGCTCATACAAGGAGAAGACTGATCAGAGATGCAGCCAAGAGGCCCATGATCACTCTGGATGAACTGCAGAGATCTACAGCTGAGGTGGGAGACTCTGTCCATAGGACAACAATCAGTCGTATATTGCACAAATCTGGCCTTTATGGAAGAGTGGCAAGAAGAAAGCCATTTCTTAAAGATATCCATAAAAAGTGTCGTTTAAAGTTTGCCACAAGCCACCTGGGAGACACACCAAACATGTGGAAGAAGGTGCTCTGGTCAGATGAAACCAAAATTGAACTTTTTGGCAACAATGCAAAACGTTATGTTTGGCGTAAAAGCAACACAGCTGAACCCACCATCCCCACTGTCAAACATGGTGGTGGCAGCATCATGGTTTGGGCCTGCTTTTCTTCAGCAGGGACAGGGAAGATGGTTAAAATTGATGGGAAGATGGATGGAGCCAAATACAGGACCATTCTGGAAGAAAACCTGATGGAGTCTGCAAAAGACCTGAGACTGGGACGGAGATTTGTCTTCCAACAAGACAATGATCCAAAACATAAAGCAAAATCTACAATGGAATGGTTCAAAAATAAACATATCCAGGTGTTAGAATGGCCAAGTCAAAGTCCAGACCTGAATCCAATCGAGAATCTGTGGAAAGAACTGAAAACTGCTGTTCACAAATGCTCTCCATCCAACCTCACTGAGCTCGAGCTGTTTTACAAGGAGGAATGGGAAAAAATGTCAGTCTCTCGATGTGCAAAACTGATAGAGACATACCCCAAGCGACTTACAGCTGTAATCGCAGCAAAAGGTGGCGCTACAAAGTATTAATTTAAGGGGGCTGAATAATTTTGCACGCCCAATTTTTCAGTTTTTGATTTGTTAAAAAAGTTTGAAATATCCAATAACTGTCGTTCCACTTCATGATTGTGTCCCACTTGTTGTTGATTCTTCACAAAAAAATACAGTTTTATATCTTTATGTTTGAAGCCTGAAATGTGGCAAAAGGTCGCAAAGTTCAAGGGGGCCGAATACTTTCGCAAGGCACTGTAAATGCAATTACAAAAATATACTTCAGTGTCTAAAAGTTGTTCAAAATATAAATAGTAAATAGTATAAATACCCTAAAATACTAATTAAGCAGTACTTTAAAGTATTTTTACTGAAGTACTTTAGACCACTGCTGTACACACATGACCATTGAAAGCCGTCGGAGAAGTAAAGTGCTCTTATTGGCAGCAGGTATGGCAGCTTCACGTCAAATGGTTGCCATGGTGACCGTGTATCAGCTCGTTTGCTCAGTTGCTCTCTCTCTGTCTCCCTGGGATTTTATTTATCTCTTTCCATCTCTCGCTCTCGTTTTCTCTCTTGTTCCATCTTTCTCGCTGTCTCTGTCATTTTATTTCTCAATCTCTCTTTCTATTCCTATCTCTCGCTCCCTCTCACACACATGCACACAGACACACGCACTCGTACACACAGGCACACATACACACATATTGGATACACACAAACACACGCACACATGCACACACACTCATACACTGAGACACACACACATATTGTATACACACACACGCACAAAAACCCATTTAGTGTTTTAGTAATTTGCTCTTCCGTTAGCCAGCTGACCTTATGGGTTTAAACATGGTATACCAGGCTGTATCACCACGCATAATGAGAGGATGTTACGCAAGACGCCACCATGATGATGTCCTACCGCATGCTCTCTCACAGCATGTTTCATACTTACAGTACTGAAGAGTTGTCTATGTAGTGAAAGTTGGACTTGTACTTGAAAGCATTAACCTTTTCCCGAACAGCCTCACATCATCAACATATGGGTTACTATGCTGCTGAAAAGCTTACCAGAAACAATGATATAATATTGAGAGAGGAAAAAAAACATCACTTTCTTATAGAATACACTGCTATATCTAAGGTATAAACGTCAGCTCCTATACGCCATAACGCCTACTGTAATCACAGAGGGGTTAAATAATATTGACCGTTCAGTGGACACTTGACGGATCACGGTTAACTCAAAATATTCCTTCAGGCTTTTCCGTAGGTTACCCATCATCATTAGATCTGAGGCCTGTTGGGTCTCATGCATTTATGGATAAACCACCAACCCTGACTTAGTAAGTTCACATTGTATCATAAATGCAGTTTACCACTGTCCGTAACACGCTTGTTAACTCAGTCGATTAACGTAGGCGAGATAGAAAGTAGGGTAGAGGGTGGTGGAAGATAATAGTTAAATGTCAGCCATATTGCTTCTGCTGTGGTGTAGGCTGTTAATCAGAGCAGGGGAGCGCGGCTGAGAATAGGAGCTATCTCTTCTAATGGGCGCCTAGCAGAGAGCTAGAGAGCGCAATGGCTCAACGGGCGCTTTGTCTCGCTGCAGCTCCCAGCTCCAATACAGGGGAAGAAAGCTGCTGAAGTTAGATACACACATACACATTTTCAGATGCGCACATACAAGCACACGAAGGCACGCAAAAACTCACCAATCAGATTCCAGGTTATGGAAAAAAAGAGGTGAGGAAAGTAGAGAATAACCCTGATTCTCCCCATTCCCTGATTCTCCCCATTTCCTGATTCTCCCCATTCCCTGATTCTCCCCATTCCCTGATTCTCCCCATTTCCTGATTCTCCCCATTCCCTGATTCTCCCCATTCCCTGATTCTCCCCATTCCCTGATTCTCCCCATTTCCTGATTCTCCCCATTCCCTGATTCTCCCCATTCCCTGATTCTCCCCATTCCCTGATTCTCCCCATTCCCTGATTCTCCCCATTTCCTGATTCTCCCCATTCCAGAGTGCATATCAACATGTCCTCACTCTCAACACGATTTCCTCCATTGTGTCGGGTACCTGTGCTCCACCTCAGTCTTTGATTGGCAGATGGACAGAAAACCTCTGGGCCCTGGCATTCTAGACGGATGTCAGGATGGTGGTGGGGGAGAAGGAGTCTGCTCAGTCCAGAGGGATTTAGACTGGGAGAGAAACAGAGCAGTGGTATTCTGTATAGGAGTAAGATCTTCTTACTAGGTAGAGTGGCTGTATACAGGGGCAGACAGGTTGTATACAGGGACAGACAGGCTGTACACAGGGACAGACAGGCTGTACACAGGGACAGACAGGCTGTATACAGGGACAGACAGGCTGTACACAGGGACAGACAGGCTGTATACAGGGACAGACAGGCTGTATACAGGGACAGACAGGCTGTACACAGGGACAGACAGGCTGTACACAGGGACAGACAGGCTGTATACAGGGACAGACAGGCTGTACACAGGGGCAGACAGGCTGTACACAGGGACAGACAGGCTGTACACAGGGACAGACAGGCTGTATACAGGGACAGACAGGCTGTATACAGGGACAGACAGGCTGTATACAGGGACAGAAAGGCGGTATATATAGGGACAGACAGCCTGTATACAGGGACAGACAGGCTGTATACAGGGACAGACAGGCTGTACACAGGGACAGACAGGCTGTATACAGGGACAGACAGGCTGTACACAGGGACAGACAGGCTGTATACAGGGACAGACAGGCTGTACACAGGGACAGACAGGCTGTACACAGGGACAGACAGGCTGTACACAGGGGCAGACAGGCTGTACACAGGGACAGACAGGCTGTATACAGGGACAGACAGACTGTACACAGGGGCAGACAGACTGTACACAGGGACAGACAGGCTGTATACAGGGACAGACAGGCTGTACACAGGGACAGACAGACTGTACACAGGGACAGACAGGCTGTATACAGGGACAGAACAGGGAGAAAGATCTTCTCACAAAGTACTTTTATTCTGACCCATAATATAGTTTCCCACACATATATATAGAATGGACTATTCGTCACTTGTTTCAGCATTTCTCCCAATTACACTAAGGAGCAGGATTAGGCCCACAATTACATTTCCTGACGTCTACCATGTATCAACTAGTACTTATTGAGTCATCTCATCTCGCCACTGTAGGATAATCATGTTTCCCCATTTCTCCACTTTTTGCTAGGCTTCCTCCGCTGATCAGCAGAGATATGTTCAGGCTGAGATGAGATAACGTCATCACCTTTATTCTCACTCTCTGTTTGTGTGTGTGTGTGTGTGTGTGTGTGTGTGTGTGTGTGTGTGTGTGTGTGTGTGTGTGTGTGTGTGTGTGTGTGTGTGTGTGTGTGTGTGTGTGTGTGTGTGTGCATGTGCATAGAAAAAAATACAAAATTAGTTCACAAGCACTCCCAATTTGTCAGTTGAATAGATATGTTCTCTCTAATGATCCTTGTACCACTTCACGATTCTCTGTCAGTTTTTTTAATCAATATTCCCAACAATCGATTGGACCAATCTTCAGCAGTCGCCACTCGTTACTTTTCCAGCAGCAGGTAAGTTCTACAAATGAATAGCTACACACTTGCTCCTACATCAACCCCCTTCATCAAATTCTAATGACAGGGTTGTACGATACAGACAAGATCATGCAAACAAAGACAGGTGTGATGAGATGCCAGTGCTAAGGAAATAATTGTCTATACATTTTATACTTGAATTCCGTACTGTCACTGTCACTTGTCCACTCACAAGCTAAACATTGTTGTCATCTATCGCCCACCTTGTGCATTTAGAGATTTCCTCAATGAGCTTGACACCTTGATAAGCGCATTTACTGACGATGGCTCACTGCTCTTCGTACTTGGCGACTTCAACCTCCGGATGTCTGCCTTCGATTAATTTCTTTCCAACTCTCTCTTTCCCATCCTTGCCTATTTTGACCTTACCCATCCCCTTACCCTTACCCATCCCCACCCTGATCACCTACTAATCTCACTACAATCCCTCCCCAGGTCTCTGATCATTACTTTGTTTCCGTTTCTGTCTCCCTTTCCTCCAACCCGAGCCACTCAGCCTCTACCCAGATGGTCATGCAACGTATCAATCTTCATTCTCTCTCTCCCACTCTCTCTCCCATCTTAACATCTCTCCCTTCTGCAAAATCCTTCTCCCTCCTGTCTCCTGATTCTTTCTCTTCCACCCTACTCTCATCCCTTTCCACATCCTATGACGTTCACTGTCCCCTTTCCTCCAGCCTGGCTCGGCTCTCCAAAGTCCCTTCCCATCTTTCAAAAGCACCTGAAACCCTTCCTCTTCAAAGAGGTGACTCCTCACAACCTGATATTCAATCAGGAAGGATATTTTGTTTGTTTGTGTGTGTGTGTGTGTGTGTGTGTGTGTGTGTGTGTGTGTGTTGTCTGACTGGGTGGGCTGAGTGAGTGAGAGAGAGAAAAGGGGAGAGAAAGAGACAGCAAGAAGAAAAGGACAGAGAATGACGAGCATAAGCTCCTATTACGATATACATCGTCTCCCTTAAACGCCACCGCGATTACATGGCTGTAGTGAGATTCTGATGAGGTTTCAGAGAAATGAGCCATAGAAATGGACGGGATCCTCGGTCCTCCATTCCATTCTATATCTGCAATCTCCAAAGAACTGGCATGAATAACCCACACATCCTCTCTCTTTCTCTGTTCTCCTTTCAGCTTGGCTCAGTGGCTAAATCCTGTCCTACTCTCCAATGATCAGCACAAAGAGAAGTGGAAGGTGGGTGGAAAGTTGGATGCGGAGGGGATCTCCGGGCTACGGTAAGCCCAAGAGGGGATGCACAAGCTGTGGAGGATAGTAAAGGGAACAGTAGAGGGAACGTGGGCGTCTGGTGGTGGTGGTGGTGGTGGTGCTGTAGAGAGAGAGAGAGAGAGAAAAAAAGAAAGAAAGAAAGAGAGGTCAGTGTTTGACAGTTGTGTATATACCTATTAGGTTAATAACAAACATGGAGCTGAAAGACCCCTCCCTGTGTCTACCGCCTATAATATCATCTTCCTAAAAATGTCTACTGCTTCTCCTATTCTCTTCCTCATTATGTCTACTGTCTATGCTATCCTCTTCCTCCCTTTGTCTACCGCCTACACTATCCTCTTCCTCCCTATGTCTACTGGCTATCCTATCCACTTCCTCCCTTTGTCTACTGCCTCTCCTATCCTCGTACTCTCTATGTCTACTGCCTCTCTTATCTTCTTACTCCCTATGTCTAATGCCTATCCTCATCTCTTCCCCCCTTTGACTACTGCTTCTTCTATCCTCTTCCTCTCTATGTCTACTGCCTATACTATCCTCTTCCTCTGTATGTCTACTGCCTATACTATCCTCTTCCTCTGTATGTCTACTGCCTATACTATCCTCTTCCTCTCTATGTCTACTGCCTATACTATCCTCTTCCTCTGTATGTCTACTGCCTATACTATCCTCTTCCTCTGTATGTCTACTGCCTATACTATCCTCTTCCTCTGTATGTCTACTGCCTATACTATCCTCTTCCTCTGTATGTCTACTGCCTATACTATCCTCTTCCTCTGTATGTCTACTGCCTATACTATCCTCTTCCTCTGTATGTCTACTGCCTATACTATCCTCTTCCTCTGTATGTCTACTGCCTATACTATCCTCTTCCTCTCTATGTCTACTGCCTATACTATCCTCTTCCTCTGTATGTCTACTGCCTATACTATCCTCTTCCTCTCTATGTCTACTGCCTATACTATCCTCTTCCTCTGTATGTCTACTGCCTATACTATCCTCTTCCTCTGTATGTCTACTGCCTATACTATCCTCTTCCTCTGTATGTCTACTGCCTATACTATCCTCTTCCTCTGTATGTCTACTGCCTATACTATCCTCTTCCTCTGTATGTCTACTGCCTATACTATCCTCTTCCTCTGTATGTCTACTGCCTATACTATCCTCTTCCTCTGTATGTCTACTGCCTATACTATCCTCTTCCACTGTATGTCTACTGCCTATACTATCCTCTTCCTCTCTATGTCTACTGCCTATACTATCCTCTTCCTCTCTATGTCTACTGCCTATACTATCCTCTTCCTCCCTTTGTCTCTTGCTCTCCTTTCCTCTTCCACACCATTTCATTCCCACCCTCATTCTCTTCCACACCTTCTCATCAAGTTGTAAAATAGCGAACTTTCTCTTTAACAAGTGCTGCTCCTGACAGCAAGATTACATTTGATCAGATATAGCGTTGGTAAGGAAATTATTTCTGGAGGGGGAGAACACTTCTGCCAAAAAACTATCACGGAACAACTCTCTATCTCGCTGTCTCTCTCTGTCTCTCTCTCTCTCTCTCTCTCTCTCTCTCTCTCTCTCTCTCACACACACACACGCATAGCACATCTGCACACATACAAACATTCCAGTTGACCTTGCCTCTTCTACCACTCGTTCTACTTCACAAAAACGCATTCAGATATGTACTTAATGACCCAATGACAGAAATTCTCTCCTATATGGTGTTTACTCAACAACACTGACACCCACACAACACACAGTGCTCTCACCTAATTACTAAACGCTGCACATACTGTTTACAAACAAACACGCACACTGAATGTCATAAATAAATACACCAATACTCACTTCCCAAAAATCATCCCCCCCAAACATACACACACACACATGCACACGCACACACTCTGACCTCCCCTTTACTCCTTCTCCAAATCAGCAAATTCACACCACCTGGTTTGCCACATAGCCAGTTCTGACCCTGCCTTGCCCCTCCCCATCCAGCCAGTTCTGACCCTGCCTTGCCCCTCCCCATCCAGCCAGTTCTGACCCTGCCTTGCCCCTCCCCATCCAGCCAGTTCTGACCCTGCCTTGCCCCTCCCCATCCAGCCAGCTCTGACCCTGCCTTGCACCTCCCCATCCATCTAGCTCTGACCCTGCCTTGCCCCTCCCCACCCAGCCAGCTCTGACCCTGCCTTGCTCCTCCCCATCCAGCCAGCTCTGACCCTGCCTTGCTCCTCCCCATCCAGCCAGCTCTGACCCTGCCTTGCCCCTCCCCATCCAGCCAACTCTGACCCTGCCTTGCCCCTCCCCATCCATCTAGCTCTGACCCTGCCTTGCCCCTCCCCATCCAACCAGCTCTGACCCTGCCTTGCCCCTCCCCATCCAGCCAGCTCTGACCCTGCCTTGCACCTCCCCATCCATCTAGCTCTGACCCTGCCTTGCCCCTCCCCATCCAGCCAGCTCTGACCCTGCCTTGCCCCTCCCCATTCAGCCAGCTCTGACCCTGCCTTGCCCCTCCCCATCCAGCCAGCTCTGACCCTGCCTTGCCCCTCCCCATCCAGCCAGCTCTGACCCTGCCTTGCCCCTCCCCATCCAGCCAGCTCTGACCCTGCCTTGCCCCTCCCCATCCAGCCAGCTCTGACCCTGCTTTGCCCCTCCCCACCCAGCCAGCTCTGACCCTGCCTTGCCCCTCCCCATCCAGCCAGCTCTGACCCTGCTTTGCCCCTCCCCATCCAGCCAACTCTGACCCTGCCTTGCCCCTCCCCACCCAGCCAGCTCTGACACTGCCTTGCCCCTCCCCATCCAGCCATCTCTGACCCTGCCTTGCCCCTCCCCACCCAGCCAGCTCTGACCCTGCCTTGCCCCTCCCCATCCAGCCATCTCTGACCCTGCCTTGCCCCTCCCCATCCAGCTAGCTCTGACCCTGCCTTGCCCCTCCCCATCCAACCAGCTCTGACCCTGCCTTGCACCTCCCCATCCAGCCAGCTCTGACCCTGCCTTGCACCTCCCCATCCATCTAGCTCTGACCCTGCCTTGCCCCTCCCCATCCAGCCAGCTCTGACCCTGCCTTGCCCCTCCCCATTCAGCCAGCTCTGACCCTGCCTTGCCCCTCCCCACCCAGCCAGCTCTGACCCTGCCTTGCCCCTCCCCATCCATCTAGCTCTGACCCTGCCTTGCCCCTCCCCATCCAGCTAGCTCTGACCCTGCCTTGCACGCCCAATTTTTCAGTTTTTGATTTGTTAAAAAAGTTTGAAATATCCAATAAATGTCGTTCCACTTCATGATTGTGTCCCACTTGTTGATTCTTCACAAAAAAATACAGTTTTATATCTTTATGTTTGAAGCCTGAAATGTGGCAAAAGGTCACAAAGTTCAAGGGGGCCGAATACTTTCGCAAGGCACTGTATCCACATCTATCAACATCTATCCACATCTATGAACATATATCCACATCTATCAACATCTATCCACATCTATCAACATCTATGAACATATATCCACATCTATGAACATCTATCCATCTCTATCAACATCTATCCACATCTATGAAAATCTATCCACATCTATCAACATCTATGAACATCTATCCACATCCATTAACATCTATCCACGTCTATCAACATCTATCCACATCTATGAACATCTATCCACATCTCTCAACATCTATCCACATCTTTCAACATCTTTCCACGTCTATGAACATCTATCCACATCTATGAACATCTATCAAAATCTATCAACATCTATCCACATCTATCCACATCTATCAACATCTATCCACATCTATCAACATCTATCCACATCTATCAACATCTATCCACATCTATCAATATCTATCCACATCTATCCACATCTACAGTGCCTTGCGAAAGTATTCGGCCCCCTTGAACTTTGCGACCTTTTGCCACATTTCAGGCTTCAAACATAAAGATATAAAACTGTATTTTTTTGTGAAGAATTAACAACAAGTGGGACACAATCATGAAGTGGAACGACATTTATTGGATATTTCAAACTTTTTTAACAAATCAAAAACTGAAAAATTGGGCGTGCAAAATTATTCAGCCCCCTTAAGTTAATACTTTGTAGCGCCACCTTTTGCTGCGATTACAGCTGTAAGTCGCTTGGGGTATGTCTCGATCAGTTTTGCACATCGAGAGACTGACATTTTTTCCCATTCCTCCTTGCAAAACAGCTCGAGCTCAGTGAGGTTGGATGGAGAGCATTTGTGAACAGCAGTTTTCAGTTCTTTCCACAGATTCTCGATTGGATTCAGGTCTGGACTTTGACTTGGCCATTCTAACACCTGGATATGTTTATTTTTGAACCATTCCATTGTAGATTTTGCTTTATGTTTTGGATCATTGTCTTGTTGGAAGACAAATCTCCGTCCCAGTCTCAGGTCTTTTGCAGACTCCATCAGGTTTTCTTCCAGAATGGTCCTGTATTTGGCTCCATCCATCTTCCCATCAATTTTAACCATCTTCCCTGTCCCTGCTGAAGAAAAGCAGGCCCAAACCATGATGCTGCCACCACCATGTTTGACAGTCGGGATGGTGTGTTCAGGGTGATGAGCTGTGTTGCTTTTACGCCAAACATAACGTTTTGCATTGTTGCCAAAAAGTTCAATTTTGGTTTCATCTGACCAGAGCACCTTCTTCCACATGTTTGGTGTGTCTCCCAGGTGGCTTGTGGCAAACTCTAAACAACACTTTTTATGGATATCTTTAAGAAATGGCTTTCTTCTTGCCACTCTTCCATAAAGGCCAGATTTGTGCAATATACGACTGATTGTTGTCCTATGGACAGAGTCTGCCACCTCAGCTGTAGATCGCTGCAGTTCATCCAGAGTGATCATGGGCCTCTTGGCTGCATCTCTGATCAGTCTTCTCCTTGTATGAGCTGAAAGTTTAGAGGGACGGCCAGGTCTTGGTAGATTTGCAGTGGTCTGATACTCCTTCCATTTCAATATTATCGCTTGCACAGTGCTCCTTGGGATGTTTAAAGCTTGGGAAATCTTTTTGTATCCAAATCCGGCTTTAAACTTCTTCACAACAGTATCTCGGACCTGCCTGGTGTGTTCCTTGTTCTTCATGATGCTCTCTGCGCTTTTGACGGACCTCTGAGACTATCACAGTGCAGGTGCATTTATACGGAGACTTGATTACACACAGGTGGATTGTATTTATCATCATTAGTCATTTAGGTCAACATTGGATCATTCAGAGATCCTCACTGAACTTCTGGAAAGAGTTTGCTGCACTGAAAGTAAAGGGGCTGAATAATTTTGCACGCCCAATTTTTCAGTTTTTGATTTGTTAAAAAAGTTTGAAATATCCAATAAATGTCGTTCCACTTCATGATTGTGTCCCACTTGTTGATTCTTCACAAAAAAATACAGTTTTATATCTTTATGTTTGAAGCCTGAAATGTGGCAAAAGGTCGCAAAGTTCAAGGGGGCCGAATACTTTCGCAAGGCACTGTATCCACATCTATCAACATCTATCCACATCTATGAACATATATCCACATCTATCAACATCTATCCACATCTATCAACATCTATGAACATATATCCACATCTATGAACATCTATCCATCTCTATCAACATCTATCCACATCTATGAAAATCTATCCACATCTATCAACATCTATGAACATCTATCCACATCCATTAACATCTATCCACGTCTATGAACATCTATCCACATCTATGAACATCTATCCACATCTCTCAACATCTATCCACATCTTTCAACATCTTTCCACGTCTATGAACATCTATCCACATCTATGAACATCTATCAAAATCTATCAACATCTATCCACATCTATCAACATCTATGAACATCTATCCACATCTATGAACATCTATCCACATCTATCAACATCTCTCCACATCTATGAACATCTATCCACATCTTTGAACATCTATCCACATCTATGAACATCTATCCACATCTATGAACATCTATGAACATCTATGAACATCTATCCACATTTATGAACATTTATCCACATCTTTGAACATCTATCCACATCTATCCACATCTATGAACATCTATGAACATCTATCCACATCTATGAACATCTATCCACATCTATCCACATCTATCAACATCTATCCACATCTATCCACATCTATCCACATCTATCCACATCTATCCACATCTATCAACATCTATCCACATATATCAACATCTATCCACATCTATCCACATCTATGAACATCTATCCACATCTATCCACATCTATGAACATCTATCCACATCTATCCACATCTATCAACATCTATCCACATCTATCAACATCTATCCACATATATCGACATTTATGAACATCTATCCACATCTATCAACATCTATCCACATCTATCAACATCTATTCACATCTTTCCAAATCTATCAACATCTATGAACATCTATCCACATCTATCAACAACTATGAACATCTATCCACCTCTATCCACATCTATGAACACCTATCCACATCTATGAACATCTATCCACATCTATGAACATCTATCCACATCTATCCACATCTATCTACATCTATCCACATCTATCAACATCTATTCACATCTATCCACATCTATCCAAATCTATCAACATCGATGAACATCTATCCACATCTATCAACAACTATGAACATCTATCCACCTCTATCCACATCTATGAACATCTATCCACATCTATCAACATCTATCCACATCTATCAACATCTATTCACATCTTTCCAAATCTATCAACATCTATAAACATCTATCCACATCTATCAACAACTATGAACATCTATCCACCTCTATCCACATCTATGAACACCTATCCACATCTATGAACATCTATCCACATCTATGAACATCTATCCACATCTATCCACATCTATCTACATCTATCCACATCTATCAACATCTATTCACATCTATCCACATCTATCCAAATCTATCAACATCGATGAACATCTATCCACATCTATCAACAACTATGAACATCTATCCACCTCTATCCACATCTATGAACATCTATCCACATCTATCAACATCTATCCACATCTATGAAAATCTATCCACATCTAATAACTACTATGAACATCTATCCACATCTATCCACATCTATGAACATCTACCCACATCTATCCACATCTATCAACATCTATCCACGTCTATGAACATCTATGAACATCTACCCACATCTATCCACATCTATCAACATCTATCCACGTCTATGAACATCTATCCACATCTTTGAACATCTATCCACATCTATCCACATCTATCAACATCTGCCCACATCTATGAACATATATCCACATCTATCAACATCTATCCACATCTATGAACATCTATCCACATCAATCAACATCTATCCACATCTATCCACATCTATGAACATCTATGAACATCTATCCACATCTATGAACATTTATCCACATCTATGAACATCTATCCACATCTATCCACATCTATGAACATCTATCCACATCTATGAACATCTATCAACATCTATCCACATCTATCCACATCTATCAACATCTTTCAACATCTATCCACCCAGACTAATGAGGTTATACAGACAACTAGGCTGGGTAAGGTAGGGTAGGGCAAGGTAGGGTGGGTAGAGTATAGTATAGGGTAGGGTTGGGTAGGGTAGGGTAGGATTATGGGGGACAGTAGTGTATGGGGTAAGATAAGGTGTAGGGTAGGGTTGGGTAGGGTAGGATTATTGTGGACAGTAGTGCATGGGGTTAAACAGGGTATAGGGTAGGGTTGGGTAGGTTTATGTAGGCAGAGATTGCGTGTGCCTGGTATCCAAACATGCATGGTTTTAGATATGGTCACCGGTCAAATGTGTGTACCAAGCTACCTAGTTTAAATATCAACAGTTCTTCCACAGCAGCTGCAGCAAAACATTTTATTTACACTTGATAATACTTTATTTATATGGTCAATATTGGGTCTGGCTGCCTGCTAGCTTACGACTCTCTATGACTCTCCGACCAAACTCAATCCCTTCTTCAGTCAGGAGATGCACTTGTGTCACGACAGCATCAACACAGGTAGTCTACACTCTAGCTAACCACCATACACTACAATATCCACACAAGCCACTAGCCAGCCAGCCATATACTGTATCATCAAATCAAATCAAAGTGTATTTGTCACGTGCGCCGAATACAGAAGGTGTAGTAGACCTTACAGTGAAATGCTTACTTACAGGCTCTAACTAATAGTGTAAAAAATGTATTAGGTGAACAATAGGTGCGTAAAGAAATACAAAACAACAGTAAAAAGACAGTGAAAAACAGTAGCGAGGCTACATACAGACACCGGTAAGTCACGCTGATTGAGGTAGTATGTACATGTAAAGTCGTGGCCAAAAGTTTTGAGAATGACACAAATATACATTTTTACATATTTTTGTCAGATGTTACTATGGAATACTGAAGTATAATTACAAGCATTTCATAAGTGTCAAAGGCTTTTATTGACAATTGCATGAAGTTGATGCAAAGAGTCAATATTTTCAGTGTTGACCTTTCTTTTTCAAGACCTCTGCAATCCGCCCTGGCATGATGTCAATTAACTTCTGGGCCACATCCTGACTGATGGCAGCCCATTCTTGCATAATCAATGCTTGGAGTTTGTCAGAATTTGGCTTTTGTTTGTTCATCTGCCTCTTAAGGATTGACCACAAGTTCTCAATGGGATTAATTAAGGTCTGGGGAGTTTCCTGGCCATGGACCCAAAATATCGATGTTTTGTTCCCCAAGCCACTTAGTTATCACTTTTGCCTTATGGCAAGGTGCTCCATCATACATGAAAAGGCATTGCTCATCACCAAACTGTTCCTGGATGGTTGGGAGAAGATGCTCTTGGAGGATGTGTTGGTACCATTCTTTATTCATGGCTGTGTTCTTAGGCAAAATTGTGAGTGAGCCCAATCCCTTGGCTAAGAATCAACCCCACACATGAATGGTCTCAGGATGCTTTTGTAAGGGATTTCTTCCATTGACGGAGAGGCGGACCAAAGCGCAGCGTGGTGGTTATTCATGTTTTAATAAATCACTTCACATGAACAAACTAACAAAAACAAGAAATGTGAAAACGCAAAACAGTCCTATCTGGTGCAAACACAGAGACAGGAACAATCACCCACAAACACACAGTGAAACCCAGGCTACCTAAGTATGATTCTCAATCAGAGACAACTAATGACACCTGCCTCTGATTGAGAACCATACTAGGCCGAAACATAGAAATACCCAAATCATAGAAAAACAAACATAGACTGCCCACCCCAACTCACGCCCTGAACATACTAAATAATGACAAAACAAAAAGAACTAAAGGTCAGAACGTGACAGCTTTACTGTTGGCATGACACAGGACTGATGGTAGCACTCACCTTGTCTTCTCCGGACAAGCTTTTTTCCGGATGCCCCAAGCAATCAGAAAGGAGTTTCATCAGAGAAAATGACTTTACCCCAGTCCTCAGCAGTCTAATCCCTGTACCTTTTGCAGAATATCAGTCTGTCCCTGATGTTTTTCCTGGAGAGAAGTGGCTTCTTTGCTGCCCTTCTCGACACCAGGTCATCCTCCAAAAGTCTTCGCCTCACTGTGCATGCAGATGCACTCACACCTGCCTGCTGCCATTCCTGAGCAAGCTCTGTACTGGTGATGCCCCGATCCCTCAGCTGAATCAACTTTAGGAGATGGTCCTGGCGCTTGCTGGATTTTCTTGGGCGCCCTGAAGCCTTCTTCACAACAATTGAACCGCTCTCCTTGAAGTTCTTGATGATCTGATAAATGGTTGATTTAGGTGCAATCTTACTGGCAGCAATATTCTTGCCTGTAAAGCCCTTTTTGTGCAAAGCAATGATGACAGCATGTGTTTCCTTGCAGGTAACCATGGCTGACAGAGGAAGAACAATGATTCCAAGCACCACCTTCCTTTTGAAGCTTCCAGTCTGTTATTAGAACTCAATCAGCCTGACAGAGGGATCTCCAGCCTTGTCCTCGTCAACACTCACACCTGTGTTAACGAGAGAATCACTGACATGATGTCAGCTGGTCCTTTAGTGGCAGGGCTGAAATGCAGTGGAAGTGTTTTGGGGGGATTCAGTTCATTTGCATGGCAAAGAGGGACTTCATCTGATCACTCTTCATAACATTCTGAAGTATATGCAAATTGCCGTCATACAAACTGAGGAAGCAGACTTTGTGAAAATTAATATTTGTGTAATTCTCAAAAATTTTGGCCACAACTACATATGGTTAAAGTGACTATGCATACAGTATATGATAAACAGAGAGTAGCAGCAGTGTAAAAGAGGGGTTGGGGGGTCACACAATGCAAATTGTCCGGGTAGCCATTTGGTTACCTGTTCAGGAGTCTTATGGCTTGGGGGTAAAAACTGTTGAAAAGGAGGGGACTGAGCACACACCCCTGGGGGGCTCCAGTGTTGAGGATCAGCGTGGCAGATGTGTTGCTACCTACCCTTACCACCTGGGGGTGGCCTGTCATGAAGTCCAGGATCCAGTTGCAGAGGGAGGTGTTTAGTCCCAGGATCCTTAGCTTAGTGATGAGCTTTGAGGGTACTATGGTGTTGAACACTGAGCTGTAGTCAATGAAAAGCATTCTCACATAAGTGTTCCTTTTGTCCAGGTGGGAAAGCGCAGTGTGGAGTGCAATACAGATTGCATCATCTGTGGATCTGTTTGGGCGGTATGCAAATTGGAGTGGGTCTAGGGTTTCTGGGATAATGGGTTAGAAGATTATGAATAATAAATTATGAAGTTGTTTTTTTTGAGCATTGAAGATAAATCACAATCAGTCAACAACAAAAAAAAATCAAGTTAGCTATCCAGCTATCTAGTCATCAACATAAAAAAACAAATATCGCTACAGAGGTAGTTAGTGTGTTATGAATTTCAAGATATGAATAATGAACATTTTTTTTCAGATCAAGTGTGCCTGCAGGTACCCTTTCATTTTGAGCACTTCCCCCTGATAGGTCTGTGCAAGGCCCTGCCTGATACAAATTTTAAGGCCAACTCGAACCATACAGGGCTTGATTGGATATTTTCTGTTCGCACAACCTGGACTCAAGAGCATTTCGTTTTATTCTGTATGTAAATCCGACACGCTCCATTTAGTATTATATGTTACGTTTTGTATGGTATGCATTCATTTGTGGATCTTCATCATCTTCGTATTATAAGTTTTGATTCACAATTAGTATATGTTTATGAATTGCAATTCTTACAATGTGTTATTAATTGGAAAAACATGCAATATGTTTTATGATTTTGATAAACATATGATATATTACGAATTCCAATTTGTTGTTGGAAAGGTGGCTAACGTTAGCTAGCTGGTTAAACGTTAGCTAGGCTAGGGGCTAGGGTTAGGGCTTAGGGTTGAGGTTCAGAGTTAGGTTAAAGAGTTAAGGTTAGGGCTTAGGGTAAAGGTTCAGAGTTAGGTTAAAGAGTTAAGGTTAGGGCTTAGGGTTAAGGTTCAGAGTTAGGTTAAAGGGATAAGGTTAGGGCTTAGGGTAAAGGTTCAGAGTTAGGTTAAAGGGTTAAGGTTAGGGTTAGGGTTATGGTTAGGGGAAGGGATAGCTAAAAGGATTACGGTTAGGATTGGGTTAGGGGAAGGGTTAGCTAACATGCTAAGTATTTGGAAAGTAGTACGTCTAGTCTATGAGAGCAGGCTGGTTCACGTTGTCCTTTACGCCATTATTTGTCATTCTTGTTCTCAGTCTTTTTAGTTAGTAAGACAATTTGTTTTCAGCACTTTAGTTTCCATGACTGATCCAAACTTGCTTTCGAATTGGCTCCCTCTTGTCCCTCTGCAGCAGACATGGTGAGAAGTATGTTTGAATCGCAAAAATTGTATATTTCCGAATCGCAATACATATAGAATCGTGAGAATCTCAGTACATATCATGTTGGCACCTAAGTATTGTGATAATATCGCATTGTGAGGTCCCTGGCAATTCCCAGCCCTAGCTAACTGCTAATCATACAAACACAGTCTGGAACATGCTAAACCCCATTAGCTAGTGTTTTGCCTGATGTTCCCCAAGGCTAATAAGCTCAAGTTGAGTTTCGAAAGCATGAGCTAATTTAGGACACGTCTGAAGAGACTATGTGACTGGCTACAGCTCTTGGTCACTGGAGGGCCCTTCGCAGCTGCCACTGTGTGTGCATGTAAGCGTGAAATGCATATTTGCTGCAGGAGGACTATAGAATACTAATCATAAATTCAGCCCGTCAGAAGAAAGGAGGGTAACTCCTCTGTGCCTCAACAGGAAAGTACAGCCTGTGTTCAGAAGGAAACAATCTGAAGACAGAGAACATGAAATGTTACTCTGATACTGATAAATGGGTTATGTAACTGTGACATAGTGATCGAAGAAAGGGGATCCTTATGCATGTGCATGTATTTCACACACACACACACACACACACACACACACACACACACACACACACACACACACACACACACACACACACACACACACGCACGCACGCACACACACACACACACACACACACACACACACAGTGGCAGGTAGACTTGCGGTTACCGAAAGGTTTCTAGTTCGAATCCCCAAGCCGACAAGGTGAAACATCTGTCGATGTGCCCTTGTGCAAGGCTCTTAACCGTAATTACTCCAGGGTCGCCGTTGATAATGGCAGACCCACTCTCTGAGGCTGTCTCAGGGAAAGTTGGGATATGTAACAACAACAAAAACATTTCCAGTTCAAACATGCATAAAAAACCCACTTGCACATGTGTGAAATGGGACAAATGTTAGCACCCATCAAATTATTATGATTTGCATGCACACATTCACTTTGATTGAGCCAAGGTATACAATTAGCTCAAAAGGTATTGGGACAGTGACACATTTTTTGTTGTTTTGGCTGAGTACTCAAGCACTTTGGATTTGAAATCACATAATAACTAAAGCAGACTTTAATTTGAGGATATTTTCATCCATCAAACCCCTGTGCATTCATGCCACATCGTGTCAATCATTCTAATTTACCCTGATTGGCTCGTGAAAGGCCTAATCAGAGAAAATGTGTTTGAATGTGCGAGCAGCATCAGTGTGTCTGTAGTGATTCCTGAATAAGTTTCAAATGATGGTCTTATCCTCTATGGGTTCGGTGCGTTCGTATAATGCATGTAGCTCAGTCGGTCGGTGCCGTTCAATTCATGTGGTGTTGAAAGCTAATGAGGAAGAGAGCGCGCGGTGCCCCCACCGTGGAAGGAGCAAGATATTCCCTCACCCCCTTCACGGGTGTCGCTTGCTGTCATTTACCACCGGGCACCGGCTTTTCCGGCATGTAGGAAACTGTTGCGCTAATAAAAGCAAACCGCGGGACTATAGAGGAGGAAAAGTGGGGGGGGAGGGGAAAAGACGACAGGGGGGTGTATAGGCTACGAAACAGGCGGTCTCTCCTCTCTAGCCTACAAAAGCAAATTGACCATAAATCTAATTCTCTGTTGCGAGGGCGGGTGGAGAGAGAGAGACAGAGCGCGCGCGAGAGAGAGAGAGAGAGAGAGAGAGAGAGAGAGAGAGACATAGAGCGAGAGAGAGAGTATAAGCGAAGGAAAAAGCAAATAGCAAAGCGATGCCAATTAGACCGGCAAAACCGTCCCGGAGCAGTGGAGAGCATAGCCACTGCACTACTTCTGCGTCGTTGGTTTCATAAAGTCACAATTTCGAAGATATTATTTTCTCTGTTGGCTTCAATGCTGGTGGCACGAATGGAATTTTCTTATTAACGTCACTGACGGCCACAGCAGTTGGACTGCATTTTAAATCTGTGTGCTGTGTCTCGCTCTCAGCGGATTGAACGGACGTTCCCTGAACCTGCTGCGAAGGAATAGGTGGATTTCAGCACCCTGGACAACGACTAGCAGTTTACGTAAACCGGTTCGCTAAACTCACCAAATACTGGTAAATATTCAAATGTTTTTGTTTTTTGCGTAATGTTTTAGCACAGTTATAAGGGGAAAAGTACATTGTGAAATGTGAATGAGACCTGTCAAAACATTAGCATAACTTGAATAAATTCGAGAAGGGTGAGATATCCTTCACAGAGGCGATAATTGGGTTTAGGGGGAGTTAGGTCAGTTTGTCTTATCTCCAGAAGGATGCCGAAGCTGTGTGCTCTGTTTGAATATGGACGCTGCAGCAGCCCGCTTTCCTCGCAAGTTTATTAGGCTTGGGGCAATTCCACGGTACCAGAATGACGCTAGTCTCTGTTTTATTTTCACTTTAAAAGTATGCCAGACAAAAACAGTTGATTGCAAAGTTAGACAAACCATACAACTCTATGCACAATGGCTACTTTTAACAATTTCCAATGAACATTTTCTAGAAGAACAGTGCAGATGTAAAGATAGGTAACAGAATTACAGTAAACCCTTCCTTCGTTTTTTATGTGAACAGTTTTTTGTGAAAAGCTGTTAAGTATATACTCGGGAATTAAGAGTCAAAGACGTGTGCAGAAAGAATGGGGTGTCAGCTATGACAGGACACCTTGAGTTTGAAAAACGTCTGTTTTGGTTATTGAACTACTGTAAGTGAAGTGGATTAACACCCAGTAACATAATGATGCTAACAGAATGATCAAATCTAATTGTATCTGTCACATACACATGGTTAGCAGATGTTAATGCGAGTGTAGCGAAATGTTTGTGCTTCTGGTTGCAACAATGCAGTAATAACAAAAGAGTAATCTATCCTAACAATTTCACAACAACTACCTTACACACACAAGTGTAAAGGGATGAAGAATATGTACATAAATATATATGAATGGGTGATGGTACAGAACGGCATAGGCAAGATGCAGTAAATGGTATAGAGTACAGTATATACATATGAGAAGAGTAATATAGGGTACATAAACATAAAGTGGCATAGTTTAAAGTGGCTAGTGATACATTTTTACATACATTTTTCCATTATTAAAGTGGCTGGAGTTGAGTCAGTATGTTGGCAGCAGCCACTCAATGTTAGTGGTGGCTGTTTAACAGTCTGATGGCCTTGAGATAGAAGCTGTTTTTCAGTCTCTTGGTCCCTGCTTTGATGCACCTGTACTGACCTCGCCTTCTGGATGATAGCGGGGTGAACAGGCAGTGGCTCGGGTGGTTGTTGTCCTTGATGATCTTTATGGCCTTCCTGTGACATTGGGTGGTGTAGGTGTCCTGGAGGGCATGTAGTTTGCCCCCGGTGATGCGTTGTGCAGACCTCACTACCCTCTGGAGAGCATTAAGGTTGTGGGTGGAGCAGTTGCCGTACCAGGCGGTGATACAGCCCGACAGGATGCTCTCAATTGTGCATCTGTAGAAGTTTGTGAGTGCTTTTGGTGACAAGACACATTTCTTCAACCTCCTGAGGTTGAAGAGGCACTGCTGCACCTTCTTCACCACGCTGTCTGTCTGGGTGGACCAATTCAGTTTGTCCGTGATGTGTACGCCGAGGAACTTAAAACTTAGTACCCTCTCGACTACTGTCCCCTCGATATGGATAGGGGGGTGCTCCCTCTGCTGTTTCCTGAAGTCCAAGATCATCTCCTTTGTTTTGTTGATGTTGAGTGTGAGGTTATTTTCCTGACACCACACTCCGAGGTCCCTCACCTCCTCCCTGTAGGCCGTCTCGTCGTTGTTGGTAATGAAGCCTACTACTGTAGTGTCGTCTGCAAACTGGATGATTGAGTTGGAGGCGTGCATGGCCACACAGTCGTGGGTAAACAGGGAGTACAGGAGAGGGCTCAGAGCGCACCCTTGTGGGGCTCCAGTGTTGAGTATCAGCGGGGTGGAGATGTTGTTACCTACCCTCACCACCTGGGGGGCGACCCAGGGTCTCGAGATTGATGACAAGTTTGGAGGGTACTATGGTATTAAATGCTGAGCTGTAGTTGATGAACAGCATTCTCGCGTAGGTATTCCTCTTGTCCAGATGGGTTAGGGCAGTGTGCAGTGTGGTTGCGATTGCGTCGTCCGTGTACCTATTCGAGCGGTAAGAAAATTGAAAATGAAAATTGTAGTAGGTCTAAGGTGTCAGGTAGGGTGGAGGTGATATGGTCCTTGACTAGTCTCTCAAAGCACTTCATGATGACGGAAGTGAGTGCTACGGGGCGGTAGTCATTTAGCTCAGTTACCTTAGCTTTCTTGGGAACAGGAACAATGGTGGCCCTCTTGAAACATGTGGGAACAGCAGACTGGTATAGGGATTGATTGAATATGTCCGTAAACGCACCAGCCAGCTGGTCTGCGCATGCTCTGAGGGCGCGGCTGGGGATGCAGTCTGGGCCTGCAGCCTTGCGAGGGTTAACACGTTTAAGTGTTTTACTCACTCGGCTGCAGTGAAGGAGAGTCCACAGGTTTTGGTAGCGGGCTGTGTCAGTGACACTGTATTGTCCTCAAAGCGAGCAAAGAAGTTGTTTAGTCTGTCTGGGAGCAAGACATCCTGGTCTGCGACGGTGCTGGTTTTCTTTTTGTAATCTGTGATTGACTGTAGACCCTGCCACATACCTCTTGTGTCTGAGCCGTTGAATTGCAACTCTACTTTGTCTCTATACTGACGCTTAGCTTGTTTTATTTCCTTGCGGAGGGAATAGCTACACTGTCGACATTTGATTGTGAGGAATTCTAAGTTAGGTGAACAGAAGGACTTGAGTTCCTGTATGTTGTTATGATCACACCACGTCTCGTTAATCATAAGGCATACCCCACCGCCCCTCTTCTTACCAGAAAGATGCTTGTTTCTGTCGGCGCAATACGTGAAGAAACCTGCTGGCTGTACCTACTCCGATAGGGTGTCTCGAGTGAGCCATGTTTCCGTGAAGCAAAGAACGTTAGCATCTTATGTCTCTCTGGAATGCTACCCTTGCTCGGATTTCATCAACATTGTTGTCAAGAGACCGGACATTGGCGAGTAGTATGCTCGGGAGCGGTGCGCGATGTGCCCGTCTCCGGAGTCTGACCAGAAGATCGCTTCGTCTGCCCCTTTTACGGCGACGTTGTTTTGGTTTGCTGGCTGGGATCCGATCCATTGTCCTGGGTGGTGGGCAAAACACAGGATCCGCTTCAGGAAAGTCGTATTCCTGGTTGTAATGATGGTGAGTTGACGTTGCTCTAATATCCAGTAGTGCCTCCCGACTGTATGTAATAAAACCTAAGATTACCTGGGGAACCATTGTCAGAAATAACATGTAAATAAAAAAAATACTGCATAGTTTCCTAGGAACGCGAAGCGAGGCGGACATCTCTGTCGGCGCAGGAATGATGGTAACAGAATGATGGTAACATAATGATGGTAACAGAATGATGGTAACATAATGATGGTAACAGAATGATGGTAACATAATGATGGTAACAGAATGATGGTAACATAATGATGGTAACAGAATGATGGTAACATAATGATGGTAACAGAATGATGGTAACATAATGATGGTAACAGAATGATGGTAACATAATGATGGTAACAGAATGATGGTAACATAATGATGGTAACAGAATGATGTTAACGTAATGATGGTAACAGAATGATGGTAACAGAATGATGCTGACATGATGATGTTAACGTAATGATGGTAACAGAATGATGGTAACAGAATGATGCTGACATAATGATGGTGACAGAATGACCCTGATCTGTAATATACAGAAATGCATGATTATGCGTGGCATTCTCTTCATGGTGATGTATCCTGAATAGGTACACAAAGGTAGAAAAATGTAATGTCCTCTTTTGCATGTTTGGGTGTTATTCTACACACTGGCCATGTCTGAAAACCCTTACTGGCGTACTAAATAGTATGTGATTTTCTAAGAAAAAAAAGTACTCCGAATGCACAATTTATCTGATTATCAGCTGTCAGACACGTGACTCGGAAAAGACGAGTAAAATCTAGTGCTGTTGATCAAACACCAAAGTCAGTATTCAGTTGAAGCGTTACCTATACCAGCGTATGTAATACACTAGTATGGATGTTAGGACACGCCCACTGGTTATTATTCTAATGAGCTGTGCCCTCAAACAAGACCAAATTGTGTTGGTCTAGACCGTACCAAATCTGTACCAATCATAGACATCTATGTTTCACAAGTTTGGATATCACAGCACAGCACAGTAGAGCACAATACAGTACAGCCAGTAGGGCACAGCAGAATCGAGTAGAATAGAGCTCAGTACATTACAGTAGAATAGAGTTCAGTACATTACAGTACAGTAGAAGAGTTCAGTACATTACAGTAAAATAGAGTTCAGCACATTACAGTATAGTATAGTACAGTACAGTAGAGTAGAGTAGAATAGAGTTCAGTGAATTACAGTACAGTAAAGTTCAGTAGAGTAGAGTTCAGTGAGTAGAGTTCAGTAGAGTAGAGTTCAGTACAGTATAGTACAGTAGAGTAAAGTTCAGTACAGTAAATTATATTACTGTATTATACTCTACTTTACTATGGTGTCCAAACCTGTGAAACAGACATATATGATTGGTTCAGATTTGGACTGACTAAATTTCAACTACTTTTCAATGTCCATGTACCTCCGGTGTTGGGTGAGAGGTCTGTTTACAGTAAATGGAAAGAGCGGGAGCTCATGGGTAGGTGTCAGTAAGAGCTGGAAGAGGTGACATTAACTGCTGAGAGAGAGAGAGAGAGGGATGGGTTGTCCAGACTGTTTTCAGTCTTGCTTTAACCACCAGACAACAGAAAGAGAAAGAAATCAGTCCTAAGCTGAACATAACAGTATGCCAGTGAAAGGTAGGACAGTAGCCGATGACCCAACTGTGGTTTGTGACTATTATGAGTTACCATTGTAGCCAATTCAGTTCGAGTCATTCTGTTACAGATATTTTGGTCATTCTGTTGGCGATTTAGTAATGAAATTGTTTTAAGTATAAAAATGCTAAGCTAATTGGTTGGTCTACCCTTACTTGTTACTTCTGTGAACTTTCATTATCCTTGCTCGTTATGAGGGAGAGAAATTAGAAAATAACTGAAAGATACAGTGGGGCAAAAAAGTATTTAGTCAGCCACCAATTGTGCAAGTTCTCCCACTTAAAAAGATGAGAGAGGCCTGTAATTTTCATCATAGGTACACTTCAACTATGACAGACAAAATGAGGGAAAAAAATCCAGAAAATCACATTGTAGGATTTTTAATGAATTTATTTGCAAATTATGGTGGAAAATAAGTATTTGGTCACCTACAAACAAGCAAGATTTCTGGCTCTCACAGACCTGTAACTTCTTCTTTAAGAGGCTCCTCTGTCCTCCACTCGTTACCTGTATTAATGGCACCTGTTTGAACTTGTTATCAGTATAAAAGACACCTGTCCACAACCTCAAACAGTCACACTCCAAACTCCACTATGGCCAAGACCAAAGAGCTGTCAAAGGACACCAGAAACAAAATTGTAGACCTGCACCAAATTGTAGACTGAATCTGCAATAGGTAAGAAGCTTGGTTTGAAGAAATCAACTGTGGGAGCAATTATTAGGAAATGGAAGACATACAAGACCACTGATAATCTCGCTCGATCTGGGGCTCCACGCAAGATCTCACCCCGTGGGGTCAAAATTATCACAAAAACAGTAAGCAAAAATCCCAGAACCACACGGGGTGACCTAGTGAATGACCTGCAGAGAGCTGGGACCAAAGTAAAAAAGCCTACCATCAGTAACACACTACGCCGCCAGGGACTCAAATCCTGCAGTGCCAGACGTGTCCCCCTGCTTAAGCCAGTACATGTCCAGGCCCATCTGAAGTTTGATAGAGAGCATTTGAATGATCCAGAAGAAGATTGGGAGAATGTCAAATGGTCAGATGAAACCAAAATATAACTTTTTGGTAAAAACTCAACTCGTCGTGTTTGGAGGACAAAGAATGCTGAGTTGAATCCAAAGAACACCATACCTACTGTGAAGCATGGGGGTGGAAACATCATGCTTTGGGGCTGTTTCTCTGCAAAGGGACCAGGACGACTGATCCGTGTAATGGAAAGAATGAATGGGGCCATGTATCGTGAGATTTTGAGTGAAAACCTCCTTCCATCAGCAAGGGCATTGAAGATGAAACGTGGCTGGGTCTTTCAGCATGACAATGATCCCAAACACACCACCCGGGCAACGAAGGAGTGGCTTCGTAAGAAGCATTTCAAGGTCCTGGAGTGGCCTAGCCAGTCTCCAGATCTCAACCCCATAGAAAATCTTTGGAGGGAGTTGAAAGTCTGTGTTGCCCAGCAACAGCCCTAAAACATCACTGCTCTAGAGGAGATCTGCATGGAGTAATGGGCCAAAATACCAGCAACAGTGTGTGAAAAACTTGTGAAGACTTACAGCAAACGTTTGACCTCTGTCATTGCCAACAAAGGGTATATAACAAAGTATTGAGATAAATGTTTGTTATTGACCAAATACTTATTTTACACCATCATTTGCAAATAAATTCATTAAAAATCCTACAATGTGATTTTCTGGAAAAAATATTCTCATTTTGTCTGTCATAGTTGAAGTGTACCTATGATGAAAATTACAGGCCTCTCTCATCTTTTTAAGTGGGAGAACTTGCACAATTGGTGGCTGACTAAATACTTTTTTGCCCCACTGTATGTGAGTTTTTTGGTAACCGAATGACAAGACACTAGACAATATTTCTTAAACTTACAGAAGGTAAAACTAAATATATATGTTGATAGTAGTTGGCAGGGGTGTTTACGTCAACATTATTGTGTTTTGATGGATTTTTAATACCTTTCCAAAAATGTCCGGTAGAAGTTTTCTAAGCCCCGCTTTCCATCTGTTCAATCACAAATAAAAACCTTTGAATTTTTGGGATTAAATATATTTGTTTATGTATATATGCCTTTATTTCTCAAAAACATAGACTCTTAGATTTTTCCATGGAAATGCCCCAAGGCTACATGACATTAGACATCCATCCAGGTAAGCAGGAAGTCAGAAGATTACTTCAAAACAAGCCACTAGGGGCAATGGTGAGCACTATTACCATAGACATTCCAATAATAAACGACATTCATCAATCTGACTCCATTATTATGTGAATAAATGCAACAGGCCATGTGCGTCTCTAGAGGAATCTAGTCAAGGTAGCAAATCATTGTATCACGACTCAGTATGACTATAATGAACGTGTCCAGCTTGCACCAATATGCAATTATTAAGAGGCTAGATACAAATAGCTTATCCTGGCGACCAATGTTGTAGCATTCATTTATTGGGTCAAGTAGACCAATGTTGTAGCATTCATTTATTGGGTCAAGTAGACCAATGTTGTAACATTCATTTATTGGGTCAAGTAGACCAATGTTGTAGCATTCATTTATTGGGTCAAGTAGACCAATGTTGTAACATTAATTTATTGGGTCAAGTAGACCAATGTTGTAACATTCATTTATTGGGTCAAGTAGACCAATGTTGTAGCATTCATTTATTGGGTCAAGTAGACCAATGTTGTAGCATTCATTTATTGGGTCAAGTAGGCCAATGTTCTAGCATTCATTTATTGGGTCAAGTAGATCAATGTTGTAGCATTAATTTATTGGGTCAAGTAGACCAATGTTGTAGCATTAATTTATTGGGTCAAATAGACCGGGGATGTCAAGATGGAACCCAAGCATGTACTATGTGTAATATAGTATTTTAGTGTATAAATTTACTCAATTCAACCCATAGGATTTATTAGTCATGAAATAATGAAAACTCAAACAGTTAGAGTGTACAGGGCACACAGAGTGAATGAGTAGGAACTAAATGAGACGTGGTTACACCTGTCTTCAGTTCAGAATGAACTCTATGAGATCTAAAAACGATGTGTCTGATACACACAGGAGCTTGGTAGCAAGTTGGGAAGTTCTCTAGTTCTCTAGTATGAGTAAATTCACTGCCCTTTTAACCAAATTCAAGCATAAATTCAGTCAGCCCCAACACGAATTCAAAAGTCTTTCCACTTTGCTAGTGAAATGAAAAGGCAGAAACAACACACCCAGATTCTAATCTAATCAACTCAGTTTGAATGTTATGACCGGACGACAGGCCTGATAACCAGTCAACCCAAAATGCAACTTCAACCCAGTCACTTTAAAAAATACATCAACCAGAAAGCATACAATGCAATAAGACATATCAAAATTCACAGCTCTTTATAAAATCTTGAAAAAAAATCTAAAACTACAGTTTCATTCACAAAATAACATTAATTTAGTCGAGTCACGTTTCGTCAGTCTTCACACCTCCAATGGTGTCTATGCTCCCAGGGTTCTATGGGAATGTCCCGTCCTGGAAAAGCAACATATAAGATGTGTTTGACCCTCGTAACAGCCCACAGATGGTCAGCTATTCAAACAATGTCATAAATCGTGATTAAGTCATCACGCTATACTGCCAGCCAGTCACCAGTCGAGAGTATCATCTTCTCTAATGTTTCCACTACACCATTGAGAGCATGTTGACTGGCTGCATCACAGTTTGGTATGACAACTGGTTGGCATCCGACAGCAAGGTCCTACAGAGGATAGTGCGTACGGCCCTGTACATCACTGGGGCTGAGCTCCCTGCCATCCAGGACCTCTGTACCAGGTGGTGTGAAAGAAAGGCCCGGAAAATTGTTAAAGACTCCAGCAACCCAAGTCATAGACTGTTTTCTCTGCTACCACACAGCAACCGGGACCGATGCATCAAGTCTGGAACCAACAGGACTCTTCTACCCCCAAGCCATAAGACTGCCATAAAAAGTTAACCAAATTGTTACCCAAACTATCTGCATTGACCATTTTTGCACTAACTCTTTTGAATCATCACATATTACTACTACTACTGTTTATTATTTATCCTGTTCCTCTGTCCTCTTCCTCTGTCTTCCCTTCCTCCGTCCGCCCATCCTCTGTCCCCCCTTCCTCTATCCTCCCTTCCACTATCCTCCCTTCCTCTGTCCTCCCTTACTTTGTCCCCCCTTCCTCTGGCCCCCCTTCCTCTGTCCTCCCTTCCTCTGTCCTCCCTTCCTCCGTCCTCCCTTCCTCCATCCTCCCTTCTACCATCCTCCCTTCCACCATCCTCCCTTCTACCATCCTCCCTTCCTCTATCCTCCCTTCCACTATCCTCCTTTCCTCTGTCCTCCCTTCCTCTGTCCTCCCTTCCTCTGTCCTCCCTTCCTCTGTCCCCCCTTCCTCTGTCCTCCCTTCCTCTGTCCTCCCTTCCTCCGTCCTCCCTTCTACCATCCTCCCTTCCACCATCCTCCCTTCTACCATCCTCCCTTCCTCTATCCTCCCTTCCACTATCCTCCTTTCCTCTGTCCTCCCTTCCTCTGTCCTCCCTTCCGCTGTCCTCCCTTCCTCTATCCTCCCTTCCTCCGTCCTCCCTTCCTCTGTACTCCCTTCCTCTGTCCTCCCTTCCTCTGTCCCCCCATCCTCCGTCCTCCCTTCCACCATACTCCCTTCTACCATCCTCCCTTCCTCTATCCTCCCTTCCACTATCCTCCCTTCGTCTGGCCCCCATTCCTCTGTCCCCCCTTCCTGTGTTCTCCCTTCCTCTATCCTCCATTCCTCCATCCTCCCTTCCTCTGTACTCCCTTCCTCTGGCCCCCATTCCTCTGTCCCCCCTTCCTCTGTCCCCCCTTCCTCTGTCCCCCCTTCCTCTGTCCCCCCTTCCTTTGTCCCCCCTTCCTTTGTCCCCCCTTCCTCTGTCCCCCCTTCCTTTGTCCCCCCTTCCTCTGTCCTCCCTTCCTCCGTCCTCCCTTCCACCATCCTCCTCTCCTCTGTCCTCCCTTCCTCTGTCCTCTATCCTCCCTTCCTCCATCCTCCCTTCCTCTGTTCTCCCTTCCTCTGTCCTCCCTTCCTCTGTCCTACCTTCCCTTGTCCTCCCTTCCTCTGTCCTCCCTTCCTCTGTCCCCCTTCCTCTGTCCCCCCTTCCTCTGAGGACATTTTTCCCATTCTGGAGCGAGTGCATATATGAAGTGACAATTTGATTAATTTTGGAGTATAGGCTAGACCGATTATGTACCAAAGATATCTTCAATCTGTTTTTTTTTGTTATGTTTTTCTGCTGTGTGCAATATGCGGTAGGCTATGTATTGTATAATTGAACAATCCTTATTTCATTTCAGGGTTGTTTTTTTGGGGCTTGGGCTCATATATAGGCCTATGTGTAGGCATCAGCTTTATGTGTATGGGTGTTTTGAATGAATCATCACCTTAGAAAGCGCTGTCCATTTCATTGTGTTAGGCTGTGAAACAACATCCACAACAACCATGTTTTCCACTTAGTTTCAAATTGTTGTTGAACTTCTTTTTTCAAATTGATCAATCACAGTGAGGTGAATTTTAAAAACTCGACACTGTTTTGGTAATAAGTGTTTGATGTGATTTTCTATTGCATTTGCATGGATGCCAGAGTGGCAATACAAACCTGAGGGACAATAGAGCCCTGAGTACCAGGCCATTATGACCTGATGGTCATTAGTGAGGGTACTACCAATGCCTGTCCATAGTGTGTAAAAGGAGAACCCCCCCCCCCCTCTCTACTAAGTATGCACCTATTCAGATAAGAGGAACTGTTTCAGATGCAGCTTCTGATAGGCCTTTTGCTAATGAAGCCATAACAACAAAGACATTGTCCTTCACACTGTGTGAGTAAAAATAGTGTTAGTTGTTAAGTTGGGGTCACAGACAGACATGAGGAGGAAATAACATTATTCCAGAAGACTACACTCTGGCGTCCTTGCCGCCTGAAAAAAGTCACAGCACCAAAGTAGGAGTTGTGGGTTATGAAGCCTGTGGTGCTATTTTCTGTAAATGCTTAGTTCTCTTTAGTCAGGGGCGCAACTTTGGTTTTATAAGTGGAGGGGACATCATTTTCTTTTAAATACACTCCAAACAGCCTACTCGACAGCTCGGAGGCGTCTGCATGGTCCTAAAGCACACCGTTGCCCCGTTTTGTGTCACATTCCAATGATAAAATTGTGGGGCACAAAAATACAATTTCAGAATGTGGGGGGGGGGGGGCATGTTGAAAGTTGCGCCCCTGTCTTTATTATGTGAACCAAAAACAAGTCAATATGTCATGCTGAATTGATTGGAGATTTTTTGGGCCTGGGTTTTTGAATTTCAATAGCCTCCTCACAGACACAGCCACCTCTTATTTATTCTAAACTGTTTTTTTTTGTCAACTAGTAAATGTGCAGCATACCCAGAGGGCACAGTAGACTTGCTAGGTGTGTTTGTGTGTGTGTGTGTGTGTGTGTGTGTGCGTGTGTGTGTGTGTGTGTGTGTGTGTGTGTGTGTGTGTGTGTGTGTGTGTGTGCGTGCGTGCGTGTGTGTGTGTGTCTCCTTGCATTATTTCAGTAGTGCAGTGAGGAGAGCAGCGGTGCTGTCTCAAGTGACACAGCCTGTTATACACATCTCATCTCCTTGTGGGTTCTAATCTCCTTGTGGGTCCTCATCTCCTTGTGAAGACTCATCTCCTTGTGGGTACTCATCTCCTTGTGGGTACTCATCTCCTTGTGGGTACTCATCTCCTTGTGGAGACTCATCTCCTTGTGGGTACTCATCTCCTTGTGGGTACTCATCTCCTTGTGGGTACTCATCTCCTTGTGGGTCCTCATCTCCTTGTGGGTACTCATCTCCTTGTGGGTCCTCATCTCCTTGTGGGTCCTCATCTCCTTGTGGGTACTCATCTCCTTGTGGGTACTCATCTCCTTGTGGGTGGTACTCATCTCCTTGTGGGTACTCATCTCCTTGTGGGTACTCATCTCCTTGTGGGTGGTAATCATCTCCTTGTGGGTACTCATCTCCTTGTGGGTACTCATCTCCTTGTGGGTGGTACTCATCTCCTTGTGGGTACTCATCTCCTTGTGGGTACCAGTGGGGACATTTTGCCGCTCCCCACAAGGAAGAAGGCTATTTTAGGCTTAGGGATTAGGTTTAAGGTTAGGGTTACAATTAAATCAATTCTTATCAAATCTGATTGTATGAGTCACATGCACCAAATACAGCAGGTGCAGATCTTACAGTGAAATGCTTACTTACGAGCCCCTAACCAACAATGCAGTTTTAAAAAATACAGATAAGAATAAGAGATAAAAGTAACAAGTAATTAAAGAGCAGCAGTGAAATAACAATCACGAGACTATATACAGGGGAGTACCGATACAGAGTCAATGTGCGGGGGCACCAGTTATTTGAGGTGGTATTAAAGTGATTATGCATAGATGACAACAGAGAGTAGAAGTGGTGTAGAGGGTGGGTGAGGGGAGGCACTGCAAATAGTCTGGGTAGCCGTTTGACTAGATGTTCAGGAGTCTTATGGCTTGGGGTGGAGGCTGTTCAGAAGCCTCTTGGACCTAGACTTGGCACTCCGGTACCGCTTGCCGTGCGGTAGTAGAGAGAACAGTCTATGACTATGGTGGCTGGAGTCTGACAATTTTTAGGGCCTTCCTCTGACACCGCCTGGTATAGAGGTCCTGGATGGCAGGAAGCTTGGCCCCAGTGATGTACTGGGCTGTTCGCACTACCCTCTGTAGAGCCTTGCGGTCGGAGGACGAGCAGTTGCCATACCAGGCAGTGATACAACCAGTCAGGATGCTCTCAATGGTGCAACTCCAGAACATTTTCTACTCCAGAACCCATGCCAAATCTTTTCAGTCTCCTGAGGGGAATAGGTTTTGTTGTGCCCTCTTCACGACTGTCTTGATGTGTTGTTACCTACCCTTACCACCAGGGGGCGGCCCGTCAGGAAGTCCAAGATCCAGTTGCAGAGGGAGGTGTTTAGTCTCAGGGTCTTTAGCTTATTGATGGGCTTTGAGGGCACTATGGTGTTGAACGCTGAGCTATAGTCAATGAATAGCATTCTCACATAGGTGTTCCTTTTGTCCAGGTGGGAAAGGGCAGTGTGGGGTGCAATGGAGATTGCATCACCTGTGGATCTGTTTGGGCAGTATGGAAATTGGAGTGGGTCTAGGGTTTCTGGGATGATGGTGTTGATATGAGCCATGACCAGTCTTTCAAGGCACTTCATGGCTACAGACGTGAGTGCTACGGGTCGGTAGTTATTTAGGCAGGTTACCTTAGTGTTCTTGGGCACAGGGACTATGGTGGTCTGCTTTAAACATGTTGGTATTACAGACTCGGACAGGGAGAGGTTGAAATGTCAGTGAAGACACTTGCCAGTTGGTCAGCGCATGCTTGCCAGTACACGTCCTGATAATACGTCTGGCCCTGCGGCCTTGTAAATGTTGACCTGTTTAAAGGCCTTTAGCTCAGTGCGGATGCTGTCTGTAATCCATGGTTTCTGGTTACTGTGGGGACGATGTCATCGATGCACTTATTGATAAAGCCAGGGGTGGATGTGGTGTCCTCCTCAATGCCATCCGAGGAATCCTGGAACATATTCCAGTCTGTGCTGGCAAAGCAGTCCTGTAGCTTAGCATCTGCTTCATCTGACCACTTTTTTTTATTGATCTAGTCACTGGTACTTCCTGATTTAATTTTAGCTTGCAATCAGGAATCAGGAGGATAGAAATATGGTCAGATTTGCCAAATGGAGGGCGAGGGAGAGCTTTGTATGCGTCTTTGTGTGTGGAGTAAAGATGGTCCAGAGTTATGTTTCCTCTGGTTGCACATTTAACATGCTGATAGAAATTTGGTAAAATAGATTTAATTTTCCCTGCATTAAAGTCCCCGGCTGCTAGGAGCGCCGCCTCTGGCTGAGCATTTTCTTGTTTGCTTATGGCAGAATACAGCTCATTCAATGTTGTATTAGTGCCAGTCTCTGACTGTGGTGGTATGTACAGCTACTGTACAAAGAATACAGATGAAAACTCTCTGTAGGTAGTGTGGACTACAGCTTATCATGAGAAACTCTACCTCAGGCGAGCAATAGCTCGAGACTTCCTTAGATATCATGCACCGGCTGCTGTTTACAAAAATACATAGATTGCCGCCCTTGTCTTACCAGACGCTGTTCTATCCTGCCGGTACATCGTATAACCAGCCAGCTGTATGTTGTTGTCATCGTTCAGCCACAACTCCGTGAAGATGTTACAATTTTAATGTCCCGCTGGAAGTTTAATCTTCGGATTGTATTGTCCAAAGATAGCACGTTTGCTAACAGAATGGAGCGAAGTGGTGAATTATTCGGTCGCCTGCAAATTCTCATAAGGCAGCCGGACCTTCGGTCCCTCTTTCTCCGCCTCCTCTTCACTCAGATCACGGGGATCGGGGCCTGTTCCCGGGGAAGCAGCGTGTCCTTTGCGCCGGGCTCGTCAGAGTTGTGAAAGGAAAAAGATGATTCTGCTAGTCCGTGATGAGTAATCACAGTCCATAAAAGATGGTAGCGGCAACATTATGTACAACATACAGTGCCTTGAGAAAGTATTCGGCCCCCTTGAACTTTGCGACCTTTTGCCACATTTCAGGCTTCAAACATAAAGGTAGAAAACTGTATTTTTTTGTGAAGAATCAACAACAAGTGGGACACAATCATGAAGTGGAACGACATTTATTGGATATTTCAAACTTTTTTAACAAATCAAAAACTGAAAAATTGGGCGTGCAAAATTATTCAGCCCCCTTAAGTTAATCCTTTGTAGCGCCACCTTTTGCTGAGATTACAGCTGTAAGTCGCTTGGGGTATGTCTCTATCAGTTTTGCACATCGAGAGACTGACATTTTTTCCCATTCCTAATTGCAAAACAGCTCGAGCTCAGTGAGGTTGGATGGAGAGCATTTGTGAACAGCAGTTTTCAGTTCTTTCCACAGATTCTCGATTGGATTCAGGTCTGGACTTTGACTTGGCCATTCTAACACCTGGATATGTTTATTTTTGAACCATTCCATTGTAGATTTTGCTTTATGTTTTGGATCATTGTCTTGTTGGAAGACAAATCTCCGTCCCAGTCTCAGGTCTTTTGCAGACTGCATCAGGTTTTCTTCCAGAATGGTCCTGTATTTGGCTCCATCCATCTTCCCATCAATTTTAACCATCTTCCCTGTTCCTGCTGAAGAAAAGCAGGCCCAAACCATGATGCTGCCACCACCATGTTTGACAGTGGGTATGGTGTGTTCAGGGTGATGAGCTGTGTTGCTTTTACGCCAAACACAACGTTTTGCATTGTTGCCAAAAAGTTCAATTTTGGTTTCATCTGACCAGAGCACCTTCTTCCACATGTTTGGTGTGTCTCCCAGGTGGCTTGTGGCAAACTTTAAACGACACTTTTTATGGATATCTTTAAGAAATGGCTTTCTTCTTGCCACTCTTCCATAAAGGCCAGATTTATGCAATATACGACTGATTGTTGTCTTATGGACAGAGTCTCCCACCTCAGCTGTAGATCTCTGCAGTTCATCCAGAGTGATCATGGGCCTCTTGGCTGCATCTCTGATCAGTCTTTTCCTTGTATGAGCTGAAAGTCTAGAGGGACGGCCAGGTCTTGGTAGATTTGCAGTGGTCTGATACTCCTTCCATTTCAATATTATCGCTTGCACAGTGCTCCTTGGGATGTTTAAAGCTTGGGAAATCTTTTTGTATCCAAATCCGGCTTTAAACTTCTTCACAACAGTATCTCGGACCTGCCTGGTGTGTTCCTTGTTCTTCATGATGCTCTCTGCGCTTTTAACGGACCTCTGAGACTATCACAGTGCAGGTGCATTTATACGGAGACTTGTTTACACACAGGTGGATTGTATTTGTCATCATTAGTCATTTAGGTCAACATTGGATCATTCAGAGATCCTCACTGAACTTCTGGAGAGAGTTTGCTGCACTGAAAGTAAAGGGGCTGAATAATTTTGCACGCCCAATTTTTCAGTTTTTGATTTGTTAAAAAAGTTTGAAATATCCAATAAATGTCGTTCCACTTCATGATTGTGTCCCACTTGTTGTTGATTCTTCACAAAAAAATACAGTTTTCTATCTTTATGTTTGAAGCCTGAAATGTGGCAAAAGGTCGCAAAGTTCAAGGGGGCCGAATACTTTCGCAAGGCACTGTAAGTTAAAAAAATAAGTTGCA